>NC_045160.1:23593546-23633546 GCF_900700415.2 Clupea harengus
ATATTAAGCTGTGGTTAGGTCGTGTATGTGTTAAGCTGTGTTGTGTATGTGGTTGGGCCATGTATGTGTTAAGCTGTGTTGTGTTGTGTGTGCATGTAGGCCGTGTATGTGTTAAGCTGTGTTGTGTGTGTATGCATGATGGCCGTGTATGTGTTAAGCTGTATTGTGTGTGTATGCATGTGTTAAGCTGTGTTGTGTGTGTATGCATGTGTTAAGCTGTGTGTGTATGCATGTGTTAAGCTGTGTTGTGTGTGTGTATGCATGTAGGCCGTGGAGGTGATTAAGGGCCACGCTGGTGGCTCTGACCCCAGACTGCAGGGCCAGAAGACCGAGGCCTTCCTGTCCCTGGCCCGCTTCTCAGACGCCCAGTACCAGAGCATCGACAACTACATGAAGTCGTCCGAGTTTGAGAACAAGCAGGCGCTGCTGGAGAAGGCCAGGGAGGAGGTGGAGCTGATGAGGGAGAGGAAGGTCGTAAACAACAGGTGCGATCCAACATGGCCGACAGGATGGGGTTTTAATGCTGCATTATACTGATTCTGTGGGTACATATTTATAATTGAAAGGACAAAATGTAATTGACACCTCAAGGCATTATTCTCTAATTAACTCCTGCGTTCGTTTTTTTTTTTTTGTGTAAAGGTGCTCAAATTCTGGTCATGTATAAACAAAGTTACTGCAGCCAATACTGAAACACCTCGGCTAGGTGGCCTTGCAATCAGATCTTGGTGTTTATGTAGAAGACCAAAGCAAAGGTCTCTGATCAAATCAAATCAAACTTTATTTGTACGGTGCATTTCATACAAGGAAGTAACACAATGCGCCTCACAGTAGGAAAGAAAAGGGGGGGGGGGTTTACAAACACTTGTTAAAAAAAAAAAAAAAAAAACACAGATTTTCAAGAGATAAATGAATAAAATAAAATAAAATAAACGTACTAACCGCACTGGCACCGTAAAGGACTACTCAGCACGGTCATCGTCAAACTAAGCTGCTGGGGGGGGGGGGGGGGGGGGGGGGTTACAAACACTTGTAAAGAGACACAGATAAGTAAATAAATAAATAAATGTTACATTAATGTTAAATAAATACATTTTACAAGTTACAAAACACTTATAAAAAGACACAGATTTTGCCAGAGATAAATGAACAGGAAATTACGTACTAACCGCACTGGCACCATAAAGGACTGCTCAGCACAGTTATCGTCAAACTAAGAGACAGCTGCTGGGGGGGGGGGGGGGGGGTACAAATACTGAAAAGAGACAGAAATAAGTAAATAAATAAATGTTCCATAAATGTTAAATACATTTTACAGTGAGTGATAAGCAAGATCAAAGAGGTATGTCTTAAGTGCATGTTTAAAGGTTTCAACCGTTTCGGCCATTCTTAGGTATTCTGGCAGAGTGTTCCAAAGGTTGGGGGCATAGAAACTAAAAGCTGCTTCCCCATGTCTCTTTGTCCTGGCTTTTGGAACTGTTAGAAGTTCAGTGCCGGAGGACCTCAGGGATCTACTGGGTGTGTACCTTGAGAGCATGTCTGTTATATATTCAGGTGCATGACTATGGAGTGATTTATAGACTAGTAGGAGAACCTTGAAATCTATTCTAAAACGAACAGGTAGCCAGTGCAGTTGATTTTAATACTGGTGTGATGTGCGCTCTCCGTCTTGTTTTAGTGAGGACTCGCGCTGCTGCATTCTGTATTGTTTGTAGTTGACTAATGGCTTTTTTTGGTAGACCAGACAAAAGCGAGTTACAGTAGTCTAGCCTGCTCGTGATAAACGCGTGCATCAGTCTTTCGGTGTCAGCCTGAGCGAGAAACGGTTGCACCTTAGCAATGTTTCTTAAGTGATAAAAAGATGTTTTAATTATATTTTTGATATGGGTTTCAAAATTGAGATCTGAATCAAGTATGACGCCTAGGTTTCTGGCTTGGTGCTTGGTGTTAAGTGCTAGTGTTTTTAAGTGTGCAGTTAGTTTCTCTCTCTCGTTTTTTTCACCAATGACTAATACCTCTGTTTTATCTTGGTTTAGCTGGAGAAAGTTTTGTGACATCCATACATTTATATCAGAAAATGCAATTTACCAAACAATCAATAGAGCTGTAGTTGTTGGGTGTTACAGAAATATAGAGCTGGGTGTCATCTGCATAGCTATGATAGTCGATGTTGTGCCTCCTAATTACACTACCAAGGGGTAGCATGTATAGACTGAAAAGTAAGGGCCCTAAAATGGATCCTTGAGGGACCCCACAGGTCATACAAATGTTTCTCTGATGATTTCATGGTATCTAATCAGAAACTAAAACGTCAACTGTTTTAACCAATCAGAAAATATCTAATAGTTAGTGTATATATACTGCAAACACCATTAAATTGCAGACAGCATCTTTGAGGTTCTTTAAGGTTAGAGGTCATCGCTTTGTGTGTTCAGGTACACAGTGAAGGTGCAGAGAGAACTGGAGCTGGACGTGCGTGCTCTGGAGAACCTGCGTACGGACCGGCACCGGTTCCTGTTGAACGCGGTGGAGAACTACATCCGGTGCCTTGAGCTGGGCCAGGAGCACGACACCTGGATCTTCAGGCTCGCCTCACTCTGGCTGGAGAACGCAGACACCAAGAGTGTCAACGACGTCATGGAGGTGAGCCAAAAACTACACTTCCCAGCATGCCTGTGTGGGAGACGGAGCTAAAACTAATTGGCATTATTGGAGACAGCACCACGTGTGATTCACATTTTTCTCTTGTTGTGAAATTGTTTACAACTTTTAGAGAGAAATACATATATTAGAACAATTGCATTTATTTGTGAATAACATTATTGACAATTTACGATGGCAATTCAGGTAGAATGCCTTCTCAAGAAATTACACATTTCTGTTTTTGTTTTCTGATTGAGATTATGTTTATTGTATTATGTAAAATCTTGGGGTCTTCTCGTGTCTACCTTTTTCAGAAGGGTGTGACTAAGATCCCCTCTTACAAGTTCCTGCCCCTAATGTACCAGCTGGCTGCGCGCATGGGCAGTAAGATCTCAGGTGGACTCTCCTCCGAGGACGTGGGCTTCCATACGGTCCTCAACAAGGTAACGTGACTCTCTCCTCCGAAGACGTGGGCTTTCATACGGTCCTCAACGAGGTCACATGACTCTCAGAGGACATGGGCTTCCATACGGTCCTCAACGAGGTCACATGACTCTCTCCTCCGAGGAGGTGGGCTTTCATACGGTCCTCAACGAGGTCACATGACTCAGAGGACGTGGGCTTCCATACGGTCCTCAACGAGGTCACATGACTCAGAGGACACAGGCTTTCATACGGTCCTCAACGAGGTCACATGACTCAGAGGACGTGGGCTTCCATACGGTCCTCAACGAGGTCACATGACTCAGAGGAGGTGGGCTTCTATACGGTCCTCAACGAGGTCACATGACTCTCACAGGGCGTGGGCTTAGATACGGTCCTCAACGAGGTCACATGACTGTCCCAAGGGCACTAGAAGGACCCGCAGTAATGCATCATATGAATAAAGTCCACTAGAAAATGCCATCAGTTCATTCACTCCAAACACACAGTAAATTATAAGTTATATACATTGCATTAATACAGTGTATTTAAACAGTGACTGTGCTAGATCTATGAAGCGGTTTCTGGGCAGTTTGTACATTGGAATATAAAGTGTGTTTTTTTTTTCATGATCATAAACTGAGTAGTTAATCTGGCATGATGAAGATGGTGGCTCCCTGACGTGAAGGCTGTGTGTGTGTTGGCGTCTAACGCTCCGATGCCTGTCGTCTCTCCTCAGCTGATTTACCGGGCGTCGCTGGAGCACCCTCACCACACGCTCTTCATCATCCTCGCCCTGGTCAACGCCAACAAGGACGACAACTTCTCACGCAAGCAGCTCTCCAAGGGGGGCGCCAAGGGCCAGTCCTCCCCCCTCGACCTGGTAGGCCTGCTTCACACACACCTCACACACCTCACACACCACACACACCTCACACACCTCACACACCTCAATCACCTCCCCCCTCGACCTGGTAGGCCTGCTTCACTCACCTCACACACCTCACACACCTCACACACCTCACACACCACACACACCTCACACACCTCAATCACCTCCCCCCTCGACCTGGTAGGCCTGCTTCACACACACCTCACACACCTCACACACCGCACACACCCCCCACACCTCACACACCTCACACACCACACACACCTCACACACCTCAAACACCTCAATCACCTCCCCCCTCGACCTGGTAGGCCTGCTTCACTCACCTCACTCACCTCACACACCTCACACACCTCAATCACCTCCCCCCTCGACCTGGTAGGCCTGCTTCACTCACCTCACATACCGCACACACCTCAATTACCTCCCCCCTCGACCTGGTAGGCCTGCTTCACTCACCTCACACACCTCACACACCTCAATCACCTCCCCCCTCGACCTGGTAGGTCTGCTTCACACACACCTCACACACCTCACACACCGCACGCACCTCCCACACCTCCCCCCTCGACCTGGTAGGCCTGCTTCACTCACCTCACACACCTCACACACCTCACACACCTCAATCACCTCCCCCCTCGACCTGGTAGGTCTGCTTCACACACACCTCACACACCTCACACACCGCACGCACCTCCCACACCTCCCCCCTCGACCTGGTAGGCCTGCTTCACTCACCTCACACACCTCACTCACCTCACACACCTCACACACCTCACACACCGCACAGACCACACACACCTCACACACCTCACACACCTCACACACCTCACACACCGCACACACCGCACACACCTCAATCACCTCAATCACCTCCCCCCTCGACCTGGTAGGCCTGCTTCACTCACCTCACACACCTCACTCACCTCACACACCTCACACACCTCACACACCTCACTCACCCCACTCACCCCACACACCGCACACACCTCACACACCTCACACACCTCACACACCGCACACACCCCACACACCTCACTCACCGCACACACCGCACACACCTCACACACCTCACTCACCCCACACACCTCACACACCTCACACACCTCACACACCGCACACACCTCACACACCTCACTCACCCCACACACCTCTATGCTGGGACCTCTGTTTGTTCTAGGAATGATCCTAAAGTACTGATGATAATGAGGATGACTACTATGATGATAACAATGACGATGATGGAGAGCGTGATGACAATGACTATGGTTGTGATGATGATGATAGGAACGGTCGAAGGTGGCGAAGAACATCTTGGAGAAGATCCGTAGAAAGCGGGGCGCTATGGTGCAGGGCATGGAGACCCTGTGCGATGCCTACATCACCTTGGCATACATGGATGTCAACCGCTTCAAGAATGAAAAGAGTGAGTCAGAGTGTATATCTGTGTACTTTACATGTGGTGGATTGGCTGGTGGACTTTAATGTGTCTTATGGTTGACAGGTTAGATAGATTCTGCATTTTGTCTATAATAAAAATACTAAATCTATTTGTGTAATGACTTTGCTGTAGGTCAGCTTGTAGGAGGTGTTGTTAAATGTCTGTGTTAATGTGTTAATGTGTTAATTTAACGTGGTGTTCGGTTCCATTACTCTGCTGCATGTTGTTATGACGTGTCTGTGTGTTAATTTAACGTGGTGTTTGGTCAAGTTACTCTGCTGCATGTTGTATGACGTGTCTGTGTGGTGTTAATTTAACGTGGTGTTTGGTCAAGTTACTCTGCTGCATGTTGTATGACGTGTCTGTGTTGTGTCTGACAGAGGCCATCCCCATCCCTACCACCCAACCCCTCACTAAGATCAAGGACCTGGATGAGGTCACTATCCCCACAATGGAAATCAAGGTAAACAGTGAGCCTAGTCCAAGAGATGGCTCTGTGGTTAGCCTGTGGACACTAGCTTGAGTCATTGTCTTTAACGTGAAAGGCTTCAATCCCGTGAGTTTGCATGTAGCTCTGCTTCAAGAATAGGTCAGCCTGTGGACACTAGCCTCGAGTCATTGCCTTCAGTGAGCTTAATCCAAGAGATGGCTCTGTTGTTAGCCTGTGGAGCCAATCATTGCCTTCAGTGTGAAAGGCTGCAATCCCATGAGTTTGCATGTAGCTCTGCTTCAAGAATAGGTTATGTAACACATGTTTGCATTTGAATGCTCAGAGGCAGGACAGGTATTGACATGGAGAAGAGGAGCAGAGGACAGTTGGTACTGTATGATCAGTGCCCTTTTTAAAGCACCTTTAACTGAGTTATCGTCTCATGCAATGGGGTTAAAATAAACATATATAAATAATAAGTAATAAATAATAAACATAAACATAATAATAAACATAAATCAAATGATATTGCATATTCTGGTCTTGACTCAGAAGTCTCCTTTGCACAGTGTGCCTATAAACCCTGTGAGAATGAATCAGTGTGTTCGGTAACAATACATTTCTGAGAAGATTGGACTGATGTAATTGACAATGATGGTTCATTCATTAAATCAAATTATTTTCAAACTATCAAAATATTAAAGAATTAAATTAAATTATTGATCAGTTAGTTCATAAATAATTGTGTTGCCTTATTTGTTTTCCTAGGTGGACCCCTCAGGTAAGTATGAGAACCTGGTGACCATTCGCTCCTTCAAGCCCAACTTCAGCCTGGCCGGAGGCGTCAACCTGCCCAAGATCATCGACTGCGTGGGGTCGGACGGGAAGAGCCGGAAACAGCTTGTCAAGGTGAGGTACCGGGAAAGGACTACACACACACACACACACACACACACACACACGACACACACACACAGACACACACACACACACACAGACACACACACACACACACACACACACACAGACACACACACACACACACACACACACGACCCACACACACACGACACACAAGGTGTTTTAAAACCTTCTCAAGAGAACCACATTTCTTATTCATGATTGTTAGTAGCAAACGTACACCCTCAACACCCATTATTTAGTCTTCACTGTCTGTCTGGCACTGCTGAAGAATATATTATATAAATAGAGCTGTCAACCAACTTGTTAATGGAAGACATAACAGGCCACATTAAATGTGGACACACACACACAAACACACACACACACACACACACACACACACACACACACACACACACATATATAGGGCAAGAGCCTCACTTAATTATGAAAGTGTCTGAAACATCTGAAACCTAAACATCTTTGATGGTTCTCCTGAGTGTGAAACTTGGCACACCATATGTAAACCCTGACTGACGTATTACACATACTTGTGATGCCAATCCTTTTTCGCTGATATGAGGACACTTTGTTCTTAAGAGAACAACTCTGGGTCCATGTGTGTGTGAGTGAGTGTGTGGCTGTTTGGATGGGAGTTAATCATTAAGTTCGTCTTTTTGTTTACGTGTCAGATTGCAGGGCCCTTGATTGAGTGCAGGTGAGAACTAATTTGGACCGGAGGCGTTAATCATCATTAGGTGTTAATGGTTTACAGTCACATTGTCTTTCTGAAGAATCTAAATATTTATTTAAACGCAGATTCCTTTAGAAGATGCGTTAATCCAAGGCGGCACAATACAAGCATGCCTGTGTACATGAATCACAGAGGAACACATCAGTGTGATGTAATATAGCCTGCAGTGTTTCAAGTGCTTAAAGTTAGCAATCTTATTCAGTGATATGCTTAAGCATTACGTGGACTAAAGGGCGCTTTACTTGCAAACCTACTTTCTAGTCTGTTCCTATTTAAGCGTCTTTGAGAACTGTGAAAAGCGCTATATAAATGTGATGTAGTTTTATTATTATTATTATTATTATTATTATTATTATTATATGCGGTAGCCGCAGACCAACCTTGTGATTCTCTCTGAATCCCATGGCCGTCACATGTTCATTTTGGGGCCAAACAAAAGATTTTCTTTTATTCTACTGGCTCTGACCTCTGACCTCTGTTTGTGTGTGTGTGTGTGTGTGTGTGTGTGTGTGTGTACATTTAGGGTCAGGATGACTTGAGGCAGGATGCAGTCATGCAGCAGGTGTTCCAGATGTGCTCCACACTGCTACAGCGGAACGCAGAGACACGCAAGAGGAAGCTAAATATCCGCCGCTACAAGGTACACACACACTACACACACACACACACACTACACACACACACTCACACACACTACACACGCACACCACACACATACTACACACACACACACACACACACACACACACACACACACTACACACACACACACTCACACACACTACACACGCACACCACACACATACTACACACACACACACACACACACCACACACACACACACACACTACACACACACACACACACACTACACACACACTCACGCACACCACACACATACTACACACGCACACACACACTCACACACACACACACACACACACCACACACACACACACACACACACACACACTACTCCTCTCCACAGTTCCCCATGCCACATGAACCTTCATATGGAGGCTCAAAGGAAAGGGATGGCATTCCCTGGGTCCCCAGGATGTTGTTACCCCAACAGGATGCAATGGATAAGTGTTGTAGCATTTGAAGGAGGTATAAGAAGTGTTGGGGGGGGCATTTAATTAGAAGTTAGTTATCGGCCAATATTAATTAGAAGTTAGTTATCGGCCGATGTTACTGTGAATAACCTGTTTGTATGACTGTACTGTATTTGAGTGTTTTGGTCATGATGGTTTGTGGTCAGACCTGTTTATCTCCTTCCTAAAAGCTTCTCTCTCTCTCTCTCTCTGTGTGTGTGTGCGCGTGCGTGTGGGTGGGTGTGTGTGTGTGTGTCTCCTGGCCCTAGGTGGTTCCCTTCTCCCAGCGCAGCGGGGTGCTGGAGTGGTGCTCGGGCACCGTGCCCATCGGGGAGTTCCTGGTGGAGCCCGAGAAGGGGGCGCACCGACGCTTCAGGCCCCAGGACTGGACCAACATGGCCTGCAGGAAGAGGATGATGGTCAGCTGGGCCTGGTGCTTTAGACACATACACACACACACACACACACACACACACACACACACACACACACACACACGCACGAAAAACCAACACGTGTCGATACAGACACACACACACACACACACACACACACACACACACACACTGCTGCTCTTGGATGGGTTGAGGTATCAGAATTGAGGCAATGCTCATTAACAAACAAAAAAAAGGAAGTCTCGAGATCTGAAGCTATGATGTCTTTTGCCAGCTTTGCAGAAGGGATAGATCCTCACCCCTCTTCTCTTCCCCCCCCCCCCCTCACAGGAAACACAGAAAATGGGCTTTGACGGGAAGATCCAGGCCTTCACGGAGGTGTGTCAGAAATTCCGGCCGGTGTTCCGCTACTTCTGCATGGATCGCTTCCGGGACCCGGCCGTATGGCTGGAGCGCAGGCTGGCCTACACCCGCAGTGTGGCCACCTCCTCCATCGGTAACTCCTCCTCCTCCACCTCCACCTCCTCCTCCACCTCCACCTCCATCTCCACCTCCTCCTCCTCCACCTCCTCCACCTCCACCTCCATCTCCATTTTTAATCTAAAATTAATTTAATTATTTTCTATAAACACCATGAACTGAAATGGCTTAAATCCATGACTACCCTAACCAAAAGTGGAGATGCAGATGCCGTTTCAGTTTCAATTATATTTTTATAGCCCAGTGATGAAATGACCATGATTATGAACATAGATGAGGAAACAACAGATCACATCCCTGGTGGGATTAGAGCATGGATGTGATCTGTAGTTTTCCACTGTCATTTCAGCATCAGTGATTTCACATGGGGCCTTAGGGACTCAAACTCACTGTGGTTCAGATAACTGAAGTGTTTACGTACGTATGTTAAATTATCATCTTGCCATGACCTCTGGAGATGTAAATGATGGATCAAATCAAACACCTCTGACTGTGAAGGGAACTTGGCTGAAGCTGCGTGACTGTAACCCTTAACCGTTGGGTTCATCCGTGTGTGCATCAGTGTTGTTGTGTATTTTGAGTTGACTGATGTTCTGTGTCCGTGTCAGTGGGCTATATTGTCGGCCTGGGCGATCGCCACATCCAGAACATTCTCATTGATGAGGAGACGGCTGAGCTCGTCCACATTGACTTGGGTAAGCCGACACTGTCCGTCATGGTGATACGCAACAGAAACAAACAACGCGTTCATTTTGATCCAGTTTTTATTTTTATTTAAATTTCACCTTCAACTACCCTTCGCCTGCAGGGGTGGCGTTTGAGCAGGGCAAGATTCTGCCCACGCCTGAGACGGTGCCCTTCCGCCTCTCCAGAGACATAGTGGACGGCATGGGCATTACTGGGGTGGAGGGAGTCTTCAGAAGGCAAGTGGTGCCAGCGCTTTCTTCCTGTGTGCTGCCCGTTTCAGTCCCACATTATTATCTTAGTTATACATCATCGTTTTGTATCGGGGAAATTTGATTCGGGTTTCCTTAAAAATATTCCTGTTCAGTGTTCTATTAAAATCAAAACTCATGACCAATAACTTCTGACAATGTGTCGTTGTCATGGGAACCTTTACCCAATGTCACGGATGGGCTGTTGAGTTGGTCTGTGTGTGGATGCCTTGGATGACCTCTGCCATGTGTGTGCAGGTGCTGTGAGAAGACTATGGAAGTCATGCGGAGTTCCCAGGAGGCTCTGCTCACCATAGTGGAGGTATGACCTTTGACCTTTTGTCTCTACTGACTGTTTATGAAATCAGTCTTTGGCCTGTGTCAGTGGAGGCACTGTGAAAGTGTGATTGGTTACGTTACTGGTCCAAACCCCAGGTGCTGCTCTACGATCCGCTGTTTGATTGGACGATGAATCCGCTGAAGGCCTTCTACCTGCAGCAGCAGGACGAGCAGGCGGAGCTCAACGCCACGCTCAACCCAACACCAGCGGAGGAGTTGGAGGCACACAGGAAGGCCAGGTGACCCCTCTGAACACACACCTTCACCTGTCCTTTACCGGTTCTTTCCGCCACACCGTCTGTGCTCAGTTACATGCCACTCTTCCTCTGATACTTGCCCTAGGAAACTGAAGAATTCTAAATTCTAAATTCTACTCCCTCTAAAAAGCGGTAGTCAGAGGTGGCAGAGGTGTTTTGAAGTAGTGTTACCTTCATTGTTGGGAATTAATGATAACATTTCAGATACATTTCATTTTTTACACACTGAGCAAACTCACGCCAGTCTTGGGAGGACAAAACATACTTTCAAGGACATTCCTCAATAATAAATGTGTGTGTGTGTGTGTGTGTGTGTGTGTGTGTGTGTGTGTGTGTGTGTGTGTGTGTGTGTGTGTGTGTGTGTGTGTGTGTGTGTGTGTGTGTGTGTCAGGACTGTGCTGTGCTCATTCATGGTACTTAGCCTGTGATGACCGAGACTTAAAAGTCAGTAGTTAAAGTGCCATTCAGTTCAGCAGCAGTTTATCACCTCAGAACTACAGTACCCATAATGCACCTACACAGTGCAGGTTTCCTCTGTATTTTAGTCTGACACGCTATGCAGTAACATTTGAATGAAACCATAGAGTGATGATTTGAATCTTTATACCAGTGGATTTAGCATTGTAGCCTTTAAGCTCCACTGTGTGCCTTAGTGTCTATGGGTGATGTCATGACTACACAGTGCTTCATCATCACGCCACTGTGAGGAACAATTGGTCTCCTCATGCCTGCCATAGTGTTTTATATGCTGTAGACTCATTTATGATATGACTAATTTGTTGTAAAATTGACCACACTAACAGTAGTATTTATTTGTGTTTCTTTTGTGTTTGTTTGTGTCTCTGTTTATGCTTGTTCTTTCTGTGTGTGTGTGTGTGTGTGTGTGTGTGTGTGTGTGTGTGTGTGTGTGTGTGTGTGTGTGTGTGTGTGTGTGTGTGTGTGTGTGTGTGTGTGTCACTATGTGTGTGTGTGTGTGTTTGTGTCTGTGTCTTTGTCTGTGTGTCTGTGTGTGTGTGTGTATATGTGTGTGTGTGTGTGCAGCAGTGATAGTCAGAGCTTTAATAAGGTGGCGGAGCGCGTGCTGCTGCGGCTACAGGAGAAGCTGAAGGGGGTGGAGGCGGGGGCTGTGCTCAGTGTGGGGGGGCAGGTCAACCTCCTCATCCAGCAGGCCATGGACCCCGGAAACCTCAGCCGCCTCTTCCCCGGGTGGCAGGCCTGGGTCTGAGACAAACTCTGACACACACACACACACACACACACACACACACACACTTATCTACAGACACTTACATACACCCATACACCTGTACCTGCACATACACTCATCTACATACACACACACATGCACACACACACGCACACACACACGCACACATATACATAAACATACACACAGACTCACTCAGACAAACACACACACTTTTAGACATACACTTATCTCTTACAGACATACATACACCTATGCACACATGTACTTGCGCGCACACACTTATCTCCACACAAACACATATACAGACACACACACACTGCTGGTCTAAGGGTCATGCCATATCTCCCATTTCCTGTTTGACTGTAAGCCTGTCATGTACTCTGAATACGCCCCAACCCACTGACAGCATGGCCCACTGAAGGACTCCAGTGCACCGTGTTCTGTAACGTGTGTAACGCCAGTTTCTATTACACTGCTGCAACCTGCACCTTGAAAAGAATTGTGGACAACCCCACACACATGTTGATAGGTTTTATACTGTACAGTTCCGAATGTATCTAGAATGTTCTTCTCTCAACCACATGACCGAATTTCACCATTCACAGAAGGAGCACTTGTTTACTTGGAACAACAGAGAAAATGGTTGGTACTGTACTATAATGACTTAAACTTTACACAGAGTTAAACTTGACATTGTCACTTGACACCTCAATGCCTTGTGATGCTACAGTCGTGTGTTTATCAACACTTACTCACCTGGACTGGTCAGCAACAGCATTTATTGTGGGTTTAATAAGGCCACGCACTGTAATTAGTTCAACTTCAAATTGTCCCTTGAAAAACAAACACACAGTTCAGCACTTATTGGCTTGGTATGGGTTTGATCGAGGGAAGGATGAGTGAAGTCGTCAGCAGGTTTGAGATGAGCTGGAGATTTCCCAGACATCTCTTTCCTCCGTGTACTTTGATGTCTGATGATTTGTGTAATTAAAAAAAAGACTGTAAATGAGATGACATTGGATGATGCAGTGCCAGGTTATAATTTAATCTGCTGCAGAAGTAAATCATCCATCTGATCACAGAAGTAAATAAACAGAATTTTATAAACTAACACTGATGTTGATATTTTGGTGTGTAAGTTATTCTAATGTTGCAATACATAAACACCCCAAGGTGTTTGGCTTTTAAATACAGTTTTCCAGAGACAGCGCAGCTAGGCTCCATCACTGAGTTTAGACACAAGTCAGACAACGCAGGTAGGCTCCATCGTAGAGTTTAGACGCAAGTGAGACAACGCAGGTAGGCTCCATCGTGGAGTTTAGACGCAAGTGAGACAACGCAGGTAGGCTCCATCGTAGAGTTTAGACACAAGTGAGACAACGCAGGTAGGCTCCATCGTAGAGTTTAGACACAAGTGAGACAACGCAGGTAGGCTCCATCACAGAGTTTAGACGCAAGTGAGACAACGCAGGTAGGCTCCATCACAGAGTTTAGACGCAAGTGAGACCCCTCCACTCTCTGCAGCACCTCCTTAGGGGAGAGACTCATCAAAGGATGCTTTAAGTGTTGCTGTTGACAAGCATACACACACACACAGACAGAGAGACCCACACACACACACACACACATACAGAGAGAGAGAGAGACACACACACACATACACAGAGAGAGAGAGACACACACACACAGACAGAGAGACCCACACACACACACACACATACAGAGAGAGAGAGAGACACACACACACATACACAGAGAGAGAGAGACACACACACACAGACAGAGAGACCCACACACACACACACACATACAGAGAGAGAGAGAGACACACACACACATACACAGAGAGAGAGAGACACACACACACAGACAGAGAGACCCACACACACACACACACATACAGAGAGAGAGAGAGACACACACACACATACACAGAGAGAGAGACACACACACACACATACAGAGAGAGAGACACATACACAGAGAGAGAGAGACACACATACAGAGAGAGAGAGAGACACACATACAGAGAGAGAGACACACATACAGAGAGAGAAACACACATACACAGAGAGAGAGAGACACACACACATACACAGAGAGAGAGACACACATACAGAGAGAGAAACACACATACACAGAGAGAGACACACGCATCAGTGCATATGTCTTCATTCGTCTTTGGTGAATTGACCATTTAAAACATACTGTATGTTTCACAGGTAGGACTGTCATAGTCACCATAGATATTTATATATATATATATATGATAGTCACTGCCACCACATGACCCATGTGGGCATATGCACCAATCCAAGGCAGGGAGTACAGCCCGGGCCTCTGAACAGTCATGGAAGGAAGAACACAGTGTTCCTCACTTAAATAGCAGCGTTAGTTCATCATCATGAGGAACTATTTAGTACTGCGGCCATGGACGGATTAAGAAACCACGGGCCCCTGGGCCTGGATATTTTGAAGGCCCCCCCCCCCCCCCGCCCCGCCCCCGCGAAAAAAAAAATTGTGCGCCCGCAAAACACGCACGCACGCACACGCACACACAAACACAACCCAATGTGTTGGATTTTACGGTCGAATTAGATACTTTGGCTATTGTATTGGGAAAGTAAACAGGTCAAAGTTTACTCTGTAACATCCACCTTCGGTGAGGTGTGCACTGCCCTGCTATTGTTTCTGACATTACATGTGACAGGGCAACAGCCGAGTGATTCTTTTCCAACTTGAAACGGATTAAGACCTACCTGAGGGGCAGCATGGGGCAGGAGAGGCTGAATGGGCTGGCTATCCTGTCCACTGAAAAATCTAATCATCACCACTTTTATGTTTGAAAGGCGTCGTCCGGCAGGTGTAGCCTACTGTGCCTGCTTGTAGGTCTTGACTTTCAGATTCTGCGCCTAAACTAGCTATATCGTATCGTCTCATCACATGATCAAATAGAGACTTGACATTGGACAAGATACATATTACCCAGCAATCATCATTGCATATCTGTATATGACAAAAATAACAAAGAAAATAAGAAATTATTAATTTAATTGAATCGTTTTTTAATAGTTTCTATAGTGTATGTAAGATAAGCATACAGTATAATTTTGTTATAGATTGCTACTGACGATTCCCCCTAAAAATGATGAAAACCGTGACAGAGACAGGTTTGCCATTTTGAGGGCATATATAACATAAGGTATCCTGAGCAGTCCCAAAAAGTTAGGCTTGATCACTGTCGCATTAATCTAGCTTTTTCTAACACAGCACAGGTACACTCAATTAAAGCCATTAGCAAATGAATAAAATACACCTTTTTCAACCACAAATAAGAGATACATAACAGCGACTTCACGCAGAGGCTCTGGCCTAGGGGCCCCCTGAGCTCATGGGCCCCTGGGCCTGGGCCCGGTAGGCCCGTTCATTAATCCATCCCTGACTGCGGCGGTAGTTTGATTTTGTTCTTGAAGGAAGGTTTAACGGCCCACTGTGCCTCAGTCAGACATGCATCTTGGTCATAGGGTCCACTGTGCATCAGTCAGACATGCATCTTGGTCATAGGGTCCACTGTGCATCAGTCAGACATGCATCTTGGTCATAGGGTCCACTGTGCATCAGTCAGACATGCATCTTGGTCATAGGGTCCACTGTGCATCAGTCAGACATGCATCTTGGTCATAGGGTCCACTGTGCATCAGTCAGACATGCATCTTGGTCACAGGGTCCACTGTGCATCAGTCAGACATGCATCTTGGTCACAGGGTCCACTGTGCCTCAGTCAGACATGCATCTTGGTCACAGGGTCCACTGTGCCTCAGTCAGACATGCATCTGGGTCATAAAGTCCACCGTCCCTCAGTCAGACATGCATCTGGGTCATAGGGTCCACTGTGCATCAGTCAGACATGCATCTGGGTCATAGGGTCCACTGTGCATCAGTCAGACATGCATCTGGGTCATAGGGTCCACTGTGCATCAGTCAGACATGCATCTGGGTCATAGGGTCCACTGTGCATCAGTCAGACATGCATCTGGGTCATAGGGTCCACTGTGCATCAGTCAGACATGCATCTGGGTCATAGGGTCCACTGTGCCTCAGTCAGACATGCATCTGGGTCACAGGGTCCACTGTGCATCAGTCAGACATGCATCTGGGTCATAGGGTCCACTGTGCATCAGTCAGACATGCATCTTGGTCATAAAGCCCACCGTCCCTCAGTCAGACATGCATCTGGGTCATAGGGTCCACTGTGCCTCAGTCAGACATGCATCTGGGTCATAGGGTCCACTGTGCCTCAGTCAGACATGCATCTGGGTCATAGGGTCCACTGTGCCTCAGTCAGACATGCATCTGGGTCATAGGGTCTGCATGTCCAGCAAGATGGCAGGAGCCGTCTGTTTTCTCCTGTCAGAAGCCAGCATTCACTTCCCTTCCTTTAAAGGCATGAGCTTCCTGCTTCATCATGTAAACTCTCTCTGTGTGTGTGTGTGTGTGTGTGTGTGTGTGTGTGTGTGTGTGTGTGTGTGTGTGTGTGTGTGTATCACTGGGGTCACGGCATGGAGGAACTCTCCAGAGTAGAGGGGTGTGGTGGGAGAGGGCCGTCTCTCCCTCCCTCCCTCTCTCTCACTCTCCCCCTCTCCCCCTCTTTAGCTCTGAGTGTTTGAACAGGGCCGGGATGAAAAGGAAGGAATGCCCGCTCCTGCCACAGAGCTCAGTCACGTCGTCACGGAGAGGAGAGTCAGGTAAGCAGCTCTGTCGCTCACCTGAGAGTCAGTGAAACTCCTCTGAGGACCTGCGGTCATTTTACACAGATACCATTTTATTCACAGTTGGGAAAAACAGAGAGAGGGAGTTGTATACTGATGTAGACTTCTAATAGTATGTAAAAGTATAGACTATTTTTGTACTGAACCTCAAATTAAGGAGTACAGTGTGGGATTAAAACGTGAGTAAGAAAAGTTTTTAAAGGCATTTAACAAAGGTTAGGAGTCAACAGTGCTCTTCTGTGCTCTTTTCTGGATGTGTTCTGACGATAGGAGGCAGAATGAGTTTCCTGTGTGTGACTTTGACTCAGTGAAAATACGGAAATGTTACTCACTCTTAATCACTGTGTGTCTGTGTCCAGTGTTTTATTATTCCAGATCACACTGTAATTCTGTCGGAGCGCGTGTGAACCCAGTAACGCTTTCCCCAATGTTTCCCTCTAGCTTGCTCCGTTATGCTATTGGAAGAAGATGGCTGTTAATATGGTAAGTGTGTGTGTGTGTCTGCTCTGTGATGTGATTAATCAACTGAGCAATGAGCCTAACTGGCAGCAGACTCTCGCACCAATTCATCTTGTTTCAGGGCTAGATTAGTGTCAGGAGTGCATGTCTTACACGCTTGGTTGTGCAGTGACCAACAGTATAAATAGTCTTTCATTTTGAATTGAATTGTGGAATTATGCCTTTGGGGAACACAGCTCTGGTTTGTATGAGACTCTGTTCCTGTGTTCACTGTTGTCTTAAGAATTCATTAATTATTAAGTTTCCAGGTTGGTGTCACAGGTCATCAAACAGTCTCATAATACTTGTCATCACATGCTATTTCATGGAAAGATGTCAGGTTTTCCTCCAGGCTGGTTAATCGATACCAGACATCTTTCTCCCTTGCTTTGGAAAGCTGACCCTGCAGGTTTTTACTCAGAACCAGGATCTGGATTAATCTCAATATGAATGTAAAACTGCATCCCGTTCATCATGAATGATCCTGGACCAGTCCTACTCTTGTCGTCATGACACCAGGGTCTACTTAGAAGCATGTCAAATCACTTGCATCATGTTGTCTCCTCTGTATCCTGGGGTTATTTCTCGTGCAGCTCAGTGGTGCTCTGGTGTTCACTTTTGACATTGTTGTCAAGAAACCAGACTCTGTTCAACCATTTTGGGAAGAGGACGATTCCATTGTACTGCAGGACTGTAGACTTCCAAGTTCAAACTGTCAGATGTTCTTTCATGGAAACTAGCAAAGGAATCTTTCTTAACTACTTTTTTTTTTTGAAAGAGCAGAATTAAATATCTGTGTGTGTGTGTGTGTGTGTGTGTGTGTGTGTGTGTGTGTGTGTGTGTGTGTGTGTGTGTCTTAATGTAATCTGTGGCCTTTTATCTTGCGTGTGCAGGTAGTAGCGGAGCCCGTCTACATAAACATGGGCTTTGAGCAGACGGAGCAGGAAGGCCGACCTCCGCCCTTCAACCCTGAGGTGGTTGGGGAGACGCCGCAGTACGTCATCGAGTCTGTGGCTCCTCCACCATTCAGACCCAAAAGTAAGCTTGTGTATTGAGAGGGTCCCCCCTATCCACAGGGTCTTCATTGTGTGTGTGTGTGTGTCTGTGTGTGTCTGTGTGTGTGTGTGTGTGTGTGTATTTGTCTGTGTGCGTTTGTGTGTGTGTGTCTGTGTGTGCATGTGTCTGTGTGCATGTGTCTGTGTGTTTGTTTGTGTTTCTGTGTTTGTGTTTCTGTTTCTGTGTTTCTGTTTCTGTTTGTGTTTGTGTTTCTGTGTGTGTGTGTGTTTGTACTCAGTGAGGCTATAACATTACTGCTGATATCAACCTGCTGTTCAAATCCAGTGAGATATAGGGATGTATGGGGATTTAAGTACAGCTTGACTGTGCTGGTACTGTTTGCTCTTGATTGGGGAAAGTTAGGTCTCGTGTGAAGTCCTGTTAAACTCGACTACACATATTTAATTTATGAATGACAATTTCTCATTATAATTTAACATGTTATTTAAGGATTTTAAGGTTTTAATTCCCACACTCACTCATAGGGTTTAAAAAAAAGACCAGTAATGTAGTGGTTGACTAAAGAAAATATAATTTTTGTTTATTTTTGTTGGGTCATTTCCTCTAATGTCAGTAAAGAGCTGACATGTTTGACATTGATGTCATGCAAGTGGGAAGAAGAAATGCAGGAACTACACAGTGACCGCTGTGATGGCTCTGCTCATGTGTGTGTGTGTGTGTGTGTGTGTGTGTGTGTGTGTGTGTGTGTGTTTGTGTTTGTCCTTTAATGTCCTTTAATGTTTGACATTGATGTCATGCAAGTGTGAAGAAGAAATGCAGGAACTACACTGTGACCGCTGTGATCACTTTGCTCGTGTGTGTGTGTGTGTGTGTGTGTGTGTTTGTGTTTGTCCTTTAATGTCCTTTAATGTTTGACATTGATGTCATGCAAGTGTGAAGAAGAAATGCAGGAACTACACTGTGACCGCTGTGATCACTTTGCTCGTGTGTGTGTGTGTGTGTGTGTGTGTGTGTGTGTGTGTGTGTGTGTTTGTCCTTTAATGTCCTTTAATGTTTGACATTGATGTCATGCAGGTTTGAAGAAGAAGTGCAAGAACTACACTGTGACCGCTGTGATCATTCTGCTCGTGCTGCTGTCGTGTGCAGGCATCCTGTTGGCTTATTACCGTGAGTAGATGTGTGTGCAGGCTGCTTCATATCAACATTTATTAAATGTGCATTGAATAAAGTGCATAACAGTGTCTGAAAAAACTGATTGTGTGTTTGTGTGTGTGTGTATGTGTGTCATTTGTATGGTTGCTTCTTTGTGTCTGTGTGTGTGCGTGTGTGTTTGTGTGTGTGTGTGTGTGTGTGTGTGTGTGTGTGTCATTTGTTGTCTGTGTGTGTGTAGTCTTGTCACCGTGTGGGGGCCATGCGGTGTGGTGTGGCGATGGCTCGTGTGTGAAACAGGAAGAGTGGTGTGATGGAACAGTGCAGTGTCTCAATGGAAAAGACGAAGCTAGCTGCGGTGAGTGATCCCTTCTTTCCTTCTTTCCTTCTCTTCACACTTCCATTCATCCCTTCTTCCCTTCTTTCCCTGTCTTTACACTTCCATTCATCCCTTCTTTCCCTGGCTTTGCACTTCCATCCATCCCTTCTTTCCTTCTTTCCATGGCTTTGCAATTCCATTCATCCATTCTTTCCCTTTCTTTTCACTTCCATTCATGTCTTATTTCTTTCCTCTAATTTGAGAGTAGTATTATGGTTTTGATTTAGCTGTCCCATCCATGTGATTATTGCTCACGTTACTATTGACTGCTGTGTGATTTTTATGGTTACTTCTGTGTGTGTGTGCGCGTGCGTGCGTGCGTGTGTGTGTTTTCCTTCCATATGTCATTTGCTTGCACTAATGCCTTCGGTTTCCTTCCCTTCCCAATGGCTCTCTGCCCTGTGTAAACCTCTGCTTACCCCAGACTTGATGCGTGACACATTTTTAGACCTGACATTAGACCTGTTAGCATCACCTTTACACCGCATTTTAAACAAAGCCAGCGTGTCAGCTCTGTGAAATAACTGTAAATGATTTACTCAAGATAGAAAGCTGGCGACACTGTGAAAAACCTAAGTCTCAGATTCCAAACATCCATCATAGCCCCCGATACTGAACAGGTGTCTTTGATGTCCATGCACTGAGATGTACTGTACCCTTTGCGTTTGAAACCTGTGCACAGATCAGTTTTCTCTCACACACACACACACACACACACACACACACAAACACACACACACACAGAGGCAACCATAAAAATCACACAGCAGTCACCCTGTCTAACTTTCCCACTCCACTTGAGGTGGCATATGTAGGGAAGTATTCTTGGTGTAGAAAAGTCTTGTTTTATTTTGCTGTTCAAATGGCTGTTTTGCTGAAACACTCTTGTCTTGTGTGTGGTGGTTGAAACCATCATGAAACATTACCAAGAGAAGTGGGGTTCTCTGGGATGGACCTGGAATGTTTTGTTCATGGTTCCAGGTTCTTTAGTGCGGTTCTCTCGTGGTTCTCGCTAAGCGCCTTGAAGACAATTTAATGGAATGCTCTGGTACTGACATAAAAAAAAATGTTGGTCCTCTGAAACTGACCTCCCTGTATCGTGGACCCTGGTGTATATGGATATACAGTACATGTGATGTTTGTGGTTCCTGGTTCTTCAGCGCATTTCTCCGGGACTAATGTACAGTATGGCCTGATGTTTGGTGTCTGTGGGCTTTGCAGTGCGTCTCTCGGGGACGGGGTTCCTCCTGCAGGTGTTCTCCCGGAGAGGCCAAGCCTGGAGGAGTGTGTGTGGAGACGACTGGAATGATGACTACGGACGGCAGGTGTGTGAACACATCGGATACAGCAGGTACGTAACACTACCGTAACAGCCGTCTCTAGTACTACAAGGCATCTCTTCTTTCTCTGCACTAGTCTTAAACATTCAGGGGTGCTTCCCGTTGCTAAATACTTTATATTCTTAAAGGTACAGTCTGCGATTCTAGTGAAAGGCTGTTGATATTTGAGTTTGACAAACAATAAAATGACATTCCTCCTTTCCGTGCTCCAGAAGCAACTTATTCTAGTAACTAGAATAGTGCATGGCTGGGTCTGAGTCACTATGTCTGTTTCCCATTGACAGAGCCAGGACGTGTGGTGTACCAACATCACACCAAACAGATCGATAGAGAACCAGGAGGAGCAATTAGCTGAATTTGATGAAAATGTATTGGATTACAATTGTGGACTACACCTTTAATGGCGCAAAAATATAGCAATCTTTGAATTTTTTAAGTCTTTTTCTTCTGAGCTCAGGAACTCTGGTTTGCTTGTGTTTCTCAGAGACATGTATGTTAGCTCAGGCGTGTGGGTTTCTCATAGACACGTACGTGAGCTCAGGCCCTCTGGTTTGCTTGTGTTTCTCAGGGAGACGTATGTGAGTTCAGGCCAGACACCTCTCGGCTCCAGTGGCTCTCAAGGCTTCATGAGACTCTCATCTAATGCAAATCCCGATGCATCTCTACTGGCCAACTTCCTGTACAGGTAAGAGAATCCAACTTCCAGTACTAGTAAGAGAATCCAACTTCCTGTACTAGTAAGAGCATCCAACTTCCTGTACAGGTAAGAGAATCCCAGTTCCTAACCTTCAGCACCTCCACCTCGGCACGCCCATAAGAACAGCCATAGGTGCTGGCATGGCACCAAGCTCAAAACCTACCAATCTACCCCCCTACCTAGTGTCACACTACAGGCAAACTATCCATACTTGAAGGTTTTGAGCACCGAATCAAATACCTTAGTAAGAAAATGTGCTTCTTGTGATTGACAGAATGACTTCAGGCATTTAGGCAGGATCTTTCTAATGTTGTTATGGTTGTTTTTTCACATTTAATTGAATCAATTTACTCCACAGTGATACCTGCCCATCGGGTAAAACAGTGACCCTGCGCTGTATTGGTGAGTTTGGATACTGCCGTTATGCTCCCTGTTTATAATGATGTGCAAGTAGATTGGCGTGGGAGTGGAGGAAAAGGGCGTTCACCCCGTGTTGAGTGCTGGGATTGGACACAAAAAGACAAATCACAGGGGAACAGATGAAGGAAATTCTCATTCATACATACTGAACCATTTCAACCTATAAGGCAAAAGAAGGGAGATATTCCTGTCTATGGAAGACAATGTTCAGGCAACACCTGACACTGGTCCTAATCTAGTCTTCATCTGAGGTGTGTTCAAATTCAGCAAACAGAAGCGAACGTTCGAGATGAACACCCTTTCTTTGAACTTTTACATTTGAACGATTTTGTGTAAACATTTTAATTTGTTCGGTTTAAAGGTAACCCTTAGTCCAGCGTCCGTGTTTGTTCGCCAATAACTACCTCCTTAGATTGATCGTGCCGTGAACTCAAAGCAGACGGAAAAACTGTTTGAAAACGTTGGCGAATCGTTTCCTTTGTTTGCTATTTTGAACGCACCTCAGATGTGGCCCCGTGTCTCCGTGAAACCACATCAGAGCTGGGTCCTTTCCGCAGTCAGCGACACTCTGGTTGTCTTGTGAATCAAAAAAACATCCTTCTTTTGACGTCTTTTTCTCCCCGTTGTATTGAACACGTGCCCTCTTCTCTAATGGCTTCAGCGTGTGGCTCCAAACCTGCGAGTGGCGAGCGGATCGTGGGCGGGCAGCAGCCGTCGCCGGGGGAGTGGCCGTGGCAGGTCGTGCTGAGGGAGAGGTCGAAGTTCACCAAGTGTGGCGGCTCCATCATCGCCCCCTACTGGATCCTCACGTCAGCGCAGTGCGCACAGAGGTCAGAGGTCAGGGAACACACAGTATAGATCACTTATGGCATCTCTTATTGATTATGGCATCGCTTATTGGTTTTGGCGTCGCTTATTGATTATGGCATCGCTTATTGGTTTTTCTAGTAGACAATTCTGGCCACTGATTTTGGTGTGTGAAATATTATTTGGCAGTTGACGCGTGTAATCAACCTGCTACCTGCCGTGCTAGTAGACCAGATCTGAGTCACATGTTTGTCACATCCTATAAATCCTGCTGCTTGGTATCTTTTTATATTTTTATGTGAACAGATGTAATAAAAGGCCTGAAATAGAGAATCAGAATGGACAGGAATAATATAGTTTGGAACTATTTTTGTCATGCCCACATGCATATTGTTGTGCTGTTGTAACACAACAATATTGGATGTTAAAAACGTATTTCTGTGGGTGTGTGTGCGCTTGTGTGTGTGTGTGTGTGTGTGTGTGTGTGTGTGTGTGTGTGTGTGTGTGTGTGTGTGTGTGCCAGGACTCCTGACCCCTTGCTCTGGGAAGTCTATGTGGATATCCATGCTGAGCTTCTGTTGTTTTTCGTCCCCGCTGAAAAAGTGACACGCATCATCACCTTTCCGGAGTACGACAACAAGACCCACAACAACGACATCGCACTGATGAAACTCCAGAAGCCCCTCCAGATGTCCGGTACAAAAACATATATTTTAATCCAAATACAGTGTGCTACAGTTACAATTTATATAATTTCTAAATGGTAAAAAATACTTCTGAAAGTACTTTGAGTCCAATTATAGAAGAACATTTTACACATAATGTAAATAATATAGCCTATATTTCATATATTGTTTTAGAAGATAGAAATGATAAGGAATACTCCATCAGGCACTGGCCCTTTAAGTAGACACTGAACCCAAGCTCTGGGCCAGTTTAGCTGTGAATAATTCACTCCCACTCCATTCCTGACGATTCATTGGATCATTTTCATTGTGACTTGCTGCAGCTGTGCAGTTGTTGTTGTTGTTGTTGTTGTTGTTGTTGTTTATGAGCCACTCAGCCATTCCTTATGAGTTGATCTGAAAGGAGAGCTGAGATGACCGGTCTGGTTTTCTTCCCATGGATGCAGGGTCCTCTAGGCCGATCTGCCTGCCCAATTTGGACATGGACTTCACTCCACCTCAGCCCAGTTGGATTGTGGGATTTGGGAGGACTTCTGAAGGAGGTAGAGGTCTCACGTCTATTTGTTAGCCAATCAGAGCTCTCCTTGTTAGCTCATCACAAATCAATTTGTTAGCCAATCAGAGCTCTTCTTGTTAGCTCATCACAAATCTATTTGTTAGCCAATCAGCGCTCTCCTTGCCATGCTCCAGTCAGGTGTGTTCTCTGGTGAGCTGCTGTACTCCTGGCCTCAGGTGCGCCCCCTTTAATAAGAGCTCCTTGTCTGTCTGCTCCAGGTGACACGTCCTCTGTGCTTAAGGAGGCGCAGGTGTCTCTGATCAGCACGGCGGAGTGCAACGGCACCAACATGTACGACGGCCAGATCACACACAGCATGATTTGTGCAGGCCAGCCGAATGGAGGTGTCGACCGCTGTGAGGTGTGTGTGTGTGTCTGCATTTTTGGTGTGTGTGTGTGTGTGTGTGTGTGAATGTGTGTGTGTGTGTGTGTGTGTGTGTGAACCCCATCTCTACCTCATTGCCTCTGAGCAAACACACTGATAATAGCAGCAAGCTCCTTGGTCTGCCGCTTTAAACACAGAAGGAAAAATAATTTGACCTCAGAGACTTCACAGTTAATTTAGCAAACTCTCCCCTTCTCACTTCAACTGGTTGAGCTGGCCTCATCTCATCCTCAACACCACAGTGTTCTCCTCATCAGACCAGAGTGGTGTGTGTGTGTGTGTGTGTGTGTGTGTGTGTGTGTGTGTGTGTGTGTGTGGTGCTCCACCCGCTGGACATGGAGCATAGCACACCCCGTCTTAGGCGCTGTGAAAACACTGTGAAGGAGCGTGAGGCTCCGCCTGCATGCTTTTAGAACATGACTCAGCACGACTTCACAAAGACTGAGGGTCTGAAGATCAAAGGGTGCCCAGTCTCTGATGTTCCTCAAGGGTGGATATGAAAGGGCTTGGATATGTACGGAGAGAGAGAGAGAGGGGACAAGTTCAAGCCACACACCAGATGGTCTGTGTGTTTGTGTTTCACGGTCGGCAAACACACACTGTAACGGCACAAAGAAGTCACATGTTTGTCTAGGTTTGGGTGGTACACTGGTGCTGCAGGTGTGGATGCTTAAGCCACTTCACCACCTGAATAGGAAGGCGTGCGTGCTTGCGTGCGAGCGAGCGAGAGAGAGAGAGAGAGAGAGAGAGAGAGGAGGAGATGAAGGGAGAGGTAGATAGCCGGTGTGAGTGTATGAGAGAGAGAGGGAGAAAGAGAGAGGGAGAAGGAGGGAGAAAGAGAGAGAGGGAGAGGGAGATAGAGAGGGAGAAAGAGAAGGAGAGAGGGAATGTGAGAGTGAGTATGTGCAAGTGAGCATGCGAACCTGCCTGCGTGAGATAATGTGTGTGAGAGAGAGAGAGAGAGAGAGAGACTCCACTGATATTTCTCTGATGAAGTCTGTTAGATTCTGCCAGACATCGTAATAAAAGCTCATCATTATGTGCAGTCTGTGAATACGTGATGATTTGTAAGCATACTTTATTTTTACAGTGGGACACAGAAGGACCTCTGATGTCGGAGAAGGCCTCTGTGGGGGTTACATACTGATTTTTGTTAAGTGCGCTTGCTTTTGCTCCAGGGTGACGAGGGGGGACCTCTGATGACTGAGAAGGACTCTGTGTGGTGGATTATGGGAGATATCAGCTGGGGGGAGGGCTGTGGTCGCGTAAACAAGCCCGGTGTCTATGGCAACGTCACCTACTTCCTGGACTGGATCTATGTGCAGATGAAGGTAAAGCACAGCGTCACTCATACACTGGTAACATGGCTGGCACTTTGTTTTACTACCCTAAAAGAGTTCACAAGGCGTTAACAGGAGCTTTTCTCTCTCTCTCTCTCTCTCTCCCTCTCTCTCTCTCTCTCTCTCTCTCTCTCTCCCTCGCTGGTTCTCTTTTGCAGTTACACAGGGACGACTGAGTGAACTCACATACCTACATGGATAACCCTGAAGTCCTTATTTATTTATATGTAAGATAAAGTTCTATTGAATGTCAATGTTTTGTTTCTGTTTTTATTTGCACGTGTTCACTGTACATGTTTGTGGATCTAAAAGTAGAGTGCGTACGTTCTGGTATATTTAAAATGTAATAAACATAGTTTGCATCTTTTGGATAATGTCATTGCAACAGTACACATAGAAACAGTTTATATATGGACTCATTTAAAGCTTTTGTGTAATTTACATGAGTTTAGACACACACACACATCTCTCTCTCTCTCTCTCTCTCTCTCTTTGGAGAAGTGCTTTTTAAAAAAGACACAACCCTAACTGAATGGATATATTAAGTCTGTTTTGAATATTGTCCGCTGTGAAATAAGTTGAGTCATACCCTTTTTCAAAGGCACTTAAAAGGTTATTTCAGAATAGAACTCCACTGCACTTACAGCTCCTTGCCAGTAGATGGTGCCAAAAGACTACACAGGTCGATGTTAGATATGCCTATAACCAATGCAATACATGTCGTACCATCATCACACAACTAACTGCAAGTGGTGAAAATTCAAGGGAGGTGGAGGTTTTAAAGGTTGATTTAGATAATTTATTTAGCTTCATATGTACATTACTGCTAAATGACAATGGCACTGCATAGATAGAAAGATTTTGAATCTCAAGAATAATATTGCATGCAGGAAAAAAATGTTTGATATGTTTTTCGATTTTACAACAGTACTTTTCACTTATGCGGTCACACAAGTTATTCCTCTGTTGGTTGTGAACGTCTCTTTGAACTTCCTTGACGCCAACACACAAGGAAGTATTACAGAGTTGAACATTTAAACCAGGAAGTAACTCCATACAACATTAGTTCCTTTGGCAACTGATTAAATACTAAAAATACAATCACAACTTTTCTATGATTATGTGTTGACAAAAGACTAATATTTCAGTACAATCACAGAAATATATTTACACACAATCAAATATTTGGCACATCATCGCTAACAGTGCATTTCATACAAGTACAGGAGAAAAGACAAGATATGTGCAGTGGATTTCATGTATGAGTACATGCACATTGTTCTATGTGACAGAGGCACTTTAAGGAGACAAAACAAACACATAAACAAACAAACACACAAAAAATAAAATAATAATGATTGCCTATATCAATGAGTGTTGCTGTGGGAGGTGAATAATGTAGCATGATACAGATGTTATATTTCCTTTAAATTGACTTGTTCATCTCTCGGACCAAAACAAATCCTCTGTGGTCAAGGTAGGAACAAGCTAACATTCATCAATTTACTATAGCTTAAGACACCACATGGACAAATAAAACAATCATACCTACAAAAGTGCCCTCAGGGTGTACACACACGTACACACACACACACACACACACACACACACACACACACAGAGAGATTAGTGAATGGCTAATAATGACAGACCTCTTAAGATAAAACACAGTGCTCAGTGTGTACCCAAAAGCCTCCTTTCCAAAGCCATGCTCTTCTTTAAAAACAACAACAGAAAAAAACAGATGACTGTATAATCACCAACTGTGTTCAACTGGAAAAAGAAGCAGCCTGACTCTTGAAAATGTAGAGTCCCCCCCAGCACAGCACAGCACATGGAAAAGGACTCTCCACAGCCCAGCTAGGTCTTGCCCACACCTCTGTTACTGATATGGAATGATGCTGAGAACTCTGGGTAATGTATCCCATAAACCCTTGCACAGTGGTCGGGGGGCAGGCGGGTGGGGGAGAGGGGGGATGGGGAGGTGTGGAGGGTTAAGAATCACTAACAACTGCTTAGTGGGCAAACAGGCGTAACAATGGCAGCGCCTCTCGTCTGGAGTGCTTCCAGTGGGGGCGGCTGCATCTGTTCAGCCAGATGTGCGCGGTGCTGGTGGCGTACGGCAGGGCTCTCCTTTGATTTACACACCAACGCCAACTGGAGCAGGCTGTTCTCCCACCACCACCCCCCCACTCACCATCTGACGCGCGGAACAACAGCTACTTGCACTCATTCTTCACTCATTCTTCACTCATTCTTCTCTCCTTCTCTCTATTTCCCCCCCCCCTTCCTCGTACACCCAACCCCTATTCTCTTTTCTTTGCTATCCCTCTCTTCCCCCCCCGCTTCTCTTCTCCACCCCCTGAGCTGATGTCTGATGTCTGTGGGCTGATGTCTGTGGGCTGATGTCTGTGGGCCTTACACGGTTCGCTGTAAGCCTGCTAATCGTCTCTCAGACTAGCGCCCAGCTACAGCAAGCACGGCAGAAAGGAGAGATTGTGATTATGTCCCAGATAGCAGTGGAGCCAGGCATGGTCCTGCACAAGATTAGGCCCAAATAAACTGGCTGGTTCTGTTTGGGATCGTTCTAGACTATCGTGTCAGTGAATGAAAAGAGAGTGAATGAAAACCCCATAGTGATATCAAACAAAAGGAAGAAAACATCACAGAAGCGCACACACACACACACACACACACACACGCACGCACACGCACACGCACACACACACACGCACCCTTTACAGGTGCACTCCACAACATGGACACTTCAACCAGGCACTTCCTCAGAAGACAGCGAGAGTCTGAGCCTGACTGCCAACAGGTGCCCTTCCTACAGATTTGAAGCAGCATGGCAAAAAAAAGACTAGAACATGGTTCCAGAGACCAGCTGACCCTGGATCAGACCGCAAGCCCCGGCTACTAGCTGTTAATTGTGTTACACATCAGGGAGGCGCATCAGAAATCCACTGTTTGACAACACAAGGTAGAACATAGGCCGCCTACAGGTGCCATTTTTGTTTTAAAGCTTGACAGAGGTACGATGTGTCAGTAAGGCCGAGCAGCATTCCTGACTGTAGAGGAAGGGCGTTCAAATGATGAGGGTGGGGGGGGGGGGGGGGGGGAGGGGAGACACAAACAAACATAACTTCCATATCATACACAAATCATGAATCCTTCATATCAGACCTAGGTAACCCTAAGATGCAGCAGACTGCTAGGGATCCGGCCATGTCTGGCTGCTGTCTCAGCCTACTGAGGTAGACGTGAGCAGACATGGGAAACAGAGAAACCATGGCCATAGATGCTGTTAAGCTGGAGACAGAATACGTCTCCTGTGCCTCTTTAAATGGGCACACACTGTAGTTAGTACATTATGAGGAGTATCTGTTGTAGGGGGAGGTGTGCGGTCGACAGCATGGCAACCAAACACAGATTTCCCGGCTGATCTCAGTTAGCTTTTTTCATGTTCAAAAGAAGCTTCAGGTACTTTGGAACCACTCAGGCCAACATGCCTAATAGAAACATAGGCTATGATGAGAAGAACCTTATTAAGGTTCGACAGGTACAGATAGCTCAGGTGTTTATGTCTCACAGAATCACTTAATCACTTAATTGCATAATAGAGATACACTTCAGCTTCTGACTACAGCAGAACCCCTTACTTAGTGCTGCATTTGTCTAGGCTGAAGTCTCTCCCAGGTTACAGACACACAGACACACAGACACACACACACACACACACACACACACGTTGTTCAGCATCACTGTCCTCCAGTGTCCCCCCTCTAAGTCTCGGCGTGTCATTTGATGCGGTGGCGCACAAGCGAGGACTCGTCAGTGATCTCGCTGCCGCGGCGGCGTCGGCACGGTGACACCATCAGCACCAGCAGCACCAGCAGCACCAGAGCGCAGAGGCCCATCAGCGAGTACGCCAGCACCCACAGCAATGGCTCCCGCAGGAACGAGCCCGCGACGCAGTCCGACGACACCGACTCTGCCAGGAAGGGCCCGGCGATCTCCGCTAGCGGCTGCCCAGCTAACTCTGAGGAGGAGGAGGAGGAGGAGGAGGAGGAGGAGGAGGAAGAGGAGGAGAGATAGACGGATAGCCCATGAAAGCAGAAAAGGTGAGGGAAATGAGAAATGAGACAAGATGAAGGGATGAGAGGTAAAGACAAGGAAAGGAGGGATGAAAGAGAAAAGGAAAAAGAGAGGAAGAGAGAGAGAATGCAGCAGGGAAAGAGAGGGAGAAGAAAACAAAGTTAGGAGTTGAGTCCACTGCCAGATCAGTCTGGGTTGGGTTATAAGTGTGTGTCCAAAGTGTGAACTTATAAACTGCTGACACTGTGTCTTCCTCCTTGGCTAACTGACGCCCCTGCGAGTTCTGTTCACTGAACTCTGATTGGTCAACCTGGAACGTACCCATGCAGAGGTGGATTACAGGGCGTGACCTCTCCAGGTCTGCCCCAGGTTGGGTTAGTTCAGGTCCACTGGATAGCTGGTTCTGAGAAATCTGTGTTACACTTCAGCACCGTTCTCAAGAGCCAATGGGCCCGGTCAGATGGCATCATGAATAACACTTACACCAACAGAACCCGTGCTGCCTAAAATAGGTGCTAGTTCCCTACAGAGACTGTCTAAAATACTTACACCCACAATCAACCAAGTCATTTAAAAGTAAGGTTTTTTTTCTTACCCCTCTTAAGGGTGTATGTGTATACTGCCTAGGACAACAGTGGCTGGGTACAGACTTAACAAACAGGACCTCCTCTCGTCTCGCCTCTTAAGGGTGTATGGGTATACTGCTTAGGACAACAGTGGCTGGGTACAGACTAACAAACCCGACCTCCTCTGGTCTCACCTCTTAAGGGTGTATGGGTATACTGCTTAGGACAACAGTGGCTGGGTACAGACTAACAAACCCGACCTCCTCTCATCTCACGTCTTAAGGGTGTATGGGTATACTGCCTAGGACAACAGTGGCTGGGTACAGACTTAACAAACAGGACCTCCTCTCGTCTCCCCTCTTAAGGGTGTATAGGTATACTGCCTAGGACAACAGTGGCTGGGTACAGACTAAACAAATCGGACCTCCTCTGGTCTCACCTGCACATGTGCTGACGGCGAAGCCAACTCTCTTTTGGGCGCGGTCGAAGGCCACGTAGAAGCCCTCCATCACGGTGGCGCCAATCACCAGGCCGTTAACCGACGAGGAGATGCCGAACCGGAAACAGTTCAGCGTGCCGCCCACGTCTGTGATTGGCTGAATGTAGAGCTGCAAAGAGCCAATTAAAATGCACCGTTACACACAGGTAAACCAACAAGGTAAACAGGTAAATCAGGGTCCAGTACCCAAAGGGACAGGGAACAGATGGATGAACAGGAAGGAAAAAGGACATTAGCGAAAGGGAGCAACAATAGCACTGAGGGTAAGACAGGTCAATAGCACTGAGGGGTAAGACACGTCAATAGCACTGAGGGTAAGACACATCAATAGCACTGAGGGTAAGATACATCAATAGCACTGAGGGTAAGACAGGTCAATAGCACTGAGGGTAAGACACATTAATAGCACTGAGGGTAAGACACATCAATAGCACTGAGGGTAAGATACATCAATAGCACTGAGGGTAAGACAGGTCAATAGCACTGAGGGTAAGACAGGTCAATAGCACTGAGGGTAAGACACATCAATAGCACTGAGGGGTAAGACAGGTCAATAGCACTGAGGGTAAGACAGGTCAATAGCACTGAGGGGTAAGACAGGTCAATAGCGCACTGAGGGTAAGACAGGTCAATAGCACTGAGGGTAAGACACGTTAATAGCACTGAGGGTAAGACACATCAATAGCACTGAGGGGTAAGACAGGTCAATAGCACTGAGGGTAAGACAGGTCAATAGCACTGAGGGTAAGACAGGTCAATAGCACTGAGGGGTAAGACAGGTCAATAGCACTGAGGGTAAGACACATCAATAGCAATGAGGGTAAGACACGTTATCAGTTGTGTGACGTTACAAGGAAATGCGGTCCTCCACTTGGCCCTGGACGGCCGGCCCCAAACCAGTTTGACCAGATGTGTGGTGATACGCGGAGCATGAATGCTGATGTTTGAGTGGGTGAGAGCTTCTCAAGAGTGGGTGCAGGTGGTGTGTATGCCCACCCTATATGTGTTAATGCAAGAGCAAATATTAGTACTAATATTCAATTCAATTAAATTATATTTATATAGCGACAATAAAGTTGTGGCGCATAAGGCGCTTCACAGAGCCCAATGCCTGGACCCCCTTAGAGCAAGCACAATGGCGACAGGGGCAAGGAAAAACTCCCTGTTAGTCAGGAAGGAACCTTAAGCAGAACCACGGCACATAAGGGGGGACCCATCTGCTTGAGGTCAGGCCGGGAGGAGATAGGAAGGGTGGGTGGGTTTGTGTAGCAGAAGGGGAAGGGAAATAACACGTGGTAATATGTACATGTCGAATTTTTGCTTGTCAGTATACAGCGTGTATGGTGGATATACACACAGGTTTGTATGCCCTTGAGTGTGTGTGTATGTTTGGATTATTTCCTATCAGTGTGCATGTAGGGTGTGTAGGTCCACTCATTGAGTGTGTCTGTGTGTGTGTGTGTGTGTGTGTGTGTCTGTGTGGTTCTCACCTGTGGGAGGATGGTGATTCGGAAAGACTCACTGGTGTTTGTTCCGCGCAGGTAGATGGAGATTTTGGGGAAGAACCTCCATGGAGATTCTCCCACTGCCCAGCATGCCAGCTTAGTACCGGTCCAGAACCCTGATGCCGAATCCTGGATCTACAGAGATGAGGGACTAGTAAGGGGTAGTGGTGGAGCCTATTATAACCATATAAGCTAGGCAAAGATACCGGGCAATGCCAGTGCCAACTACTTTACCCAATCTCAACTGAGCTGGCATTAGGAGGTGAAATTACCAACAACTAATAAGTAGATTACTAACCTAATAAGTAACTTCAACTTCACCGTTGTCATAGTTATGAATACTTCCTTATCAATATGTTACTTTTTCGAGTTATCACGTCAACAAAGACAGACATTTTACTGCTGAAAAGCGAGTGAACCGGTTCTGCTTTGATAAGACTTCACGGTAACAATGTTCCATGTTAACAAAGTCATGAGTAGACGGAACAAGGAAGTGTTCTTGGGCATCAGATTACACCCGGCTGCCCATCCTGCATTGTTTGAGTGCCACAGAGGCAAAAAAAGTGTCTGAAACTGGTTTAAACCAGATTCATTCAGTTTATAGATGGGCAGATGGAGTGCAACACCTGACATGACCCCTCACACACTGAGATGACGGACATCACCATCCTATAATAATAATAATATGCATTTTATTTGTAACGCACTCTTCATTCCAAAGAATCTCAGAGTGCCATATAACTACGTCATGACAAAACCATACATTTTAATCAGTCATCCTAAGAACTGGTGTCCAATAATACAACATTGTAACGTTATTATTATTATTATTACCAGAAGTCATAGGAGCTCTGCTAACGTTTATGTCACATGGTAACATGACTTCATAACATCAAACATTATGTGAATAGTTGTGATAATTAGCCATGAAGGCTAACATTACACTGTTATATCACTTGAAGTAATGCGTCATAAACCCTTATGATGGTATGTGGTATCTGTAATGACAGGCTAATGTCGATCTTGTGACAAAGGGGTTAAACGAAGTAACGCGTCATAAACCCTTATGATGATATGTGGTATCTGTAATGACAGGCTAATGTCGATCTTGTGACACAGGGTTAAACGAAGTAACGCGTCATAAACCCTTATGATGGTATGTGGTATCTGTAATGACAGGCTAATGTCGATCTTGTGACAGAGGGTTAAACGAAGTAACGCATCATAAACCCTTATGATGCTATGTGGTATCTGTAATGACAGGCTAATGTCGATCTTGTGACAGAGGGTTAAACGAAGTAACGCGTCATAAACCCTTATGATGCTATGTGGTATCTGTAATGACAGGTTAATGTCGATCTTGTGACAGAGGGTTAAACGAAGCGGCGCAGCATGGAGGCGCTGTACCAGAGACGTCTGGGAGATGGAGTCCACCACGGCGTTGAAAACGTTGATAGGCAGCCTGAGAAGCGTAGTGCCGCTGTCCACTATGGCCTTGTCCGAGTTATACTGAGGAACACAGGAAGGGAGAGACAGGAAGAGGAAGCAGTAGTCAGTCACCGACCAGTGTGATTGGCTGGACTGGGCTTCTGTCAACACAGGAAGTCACCAATCTCTGAGGCTTTAGAGGATTCTATTAAGGAGTCCATTATTATTTTTAATTTTTTTAAATCCCCCACCACAACACGTACAGCCACCCTATAAAAGACCTAGCTATCCTGTTAAGGGGGGGGGGGGGGTCCACACAGAACAGAATATAATGATATGCTCCAATAGAGTTATATAGTACAGTAGTGGACCTTTCTCTCTTTATCTGTATTGGTACATAGATGTGTGTATAGCACCAACCACCAAGAGAGGGTCCCATTAGAGTCAGATTAGAAGTAGTTAAATAATATAATGGAGTCTTGACAACTACTGTAACAGACACAGGCACAATGATGTTGTGTTTGATGTGGTTTAAGTGTCGTGTGTGTGTGTGTGTGTGTGTGTGTGTGTGTGTGTGTGTGTGTGTGTGTGTGTGTGTGTGTGATCTGGTACCTCTCTGCAGTCCAAGTTTAGGTTCTGGTCCCCAACCTCCAGTTTCAGAACCTCCACTTGGTAGTACCACTCCTGCATGATAGGGGTGTACCACATCTCCCCCCGGTACAGAGTTGGTTCCACTCCTCCCATGATCTGAAACAGAGGGCAATTGGTTACACTTGAACGCCATTTTAAAAAAAAAAGTCAAAAGTTGTTAAGCAGTTCTAATGAAATCTATAAACAATCTCATTGTTAACAGTTCTAATTAAATCTAAAAACAGTCTCATTGAAAGCATACAAATGGCTGCTTATATGTTCCTCGATCTCTTCAGGCTCTCTCACATGAGGACTACAGCACGTGGGAAGAGAGGCAGCGTAATACAAGTCCTGCTCTTGCTATCAGTGTCTCTTCCTTGAGGAGTTTTTTTCCTCTTCAACTACTATCTTCCAAAAAATAACCTGCTTCACTTGGAAAAAGGACACAACATAAACTGGATCTCAAGAAAAGAGATCTGTTCATGTTAAATGTCAATGTTACTATAGAAGGTCTCAGTGCTTCCAACCATTCTGAGCTGACACACAGTCCCAGTTGGCCCCAGAATGCATTGCATCCTTCCCTCCCGTCCATCTGTGACACCAGCAGGAGGCGCCATCACTGCACATCCCAGCATGCAACACTGACAGATCAGATCAGATTGGCTTGGGGTTGGCGAGCGTCTCTGTTAGCTTAATTAGCCTGGCGCTAACTGGCACTCCGACACCTGAGGTGATCAGGGCCCCAGCCAGGGCTGGTGGAGTGGCAGCCAGGGCTCGTGGAGCGGCAGCCAGGGGCTGAGAGACAGTGCTGGGGTTCAGGGTACTCAGCGCTCCAGTCTCATCAGCCCTGAAGTCACCCCAATGATGGGACTGGGTAATTACCAAGCCCCTTGTTATCACACGTTACAAGTCACAACATGAAGAATGAAGAACATTTAAGGTGTTATATATACTGGTAAAAGTTGTTCCAGTACCAAAACAAAACAAAAACAATAGTAGTGATGAGATTTTAAAGGTCAGGTGGAGAAAAGACAGTATTTTCGATATTTTCGAATCAAAAAGAAATGTTAAAAAATGACACTGACACAAAATGAATCAAACGCAGCAGCATATTAAAACCACTCATGTCACAACAAAGGTGTAATAAGCCCAAAGGCTTCGTTGTTAATAAAAACAACTAAATCTACATACCTGCCATACCTACATGCTCATTAAGCACTAATTAATTACCCAACGCCATTTCAGTAACCTGACAATTCTCTGTGGGGATTTTCCTTTAGATTTCAATTAACTCTGGCACCACATACTGTATGTATGAATCTCCTTATCAAACCATCTCTACTTCTGTTTTAGCACTGTGGCTGAATGTCTCTATGTTGCGGATGCGGATGAAGATGAAGGAATGGGTGATGAGGATAAATGGTGATGATGATCAAGATGATGGCGATGAAGATTATGATGGTAGTGACGAGGGTGACTCACCAGACTCCCACCCACCGGGTCGGCGCCGGTGCTGGCCGAGATGCCCGCTCCACACATCTGCAGAGAGAAGATGTCAGGGATGCCCGTCTGGCGGACCAGCGAGTTGAAGAAGGGCTCCACCGATGAGTCCGGCTGGGGAGGAGACATGACAGAGATTCAACACCGGGCCTAAGCCATTTAAAACAGTACTGTACATCTGAGTGTGAGTGTGAGAGTGTGTGTGTGTGTGTGTGTGTGTGTGTGTGTGTGTGTGTGTGTGTGTGTGTGTGTGTGTGTGTGTGTGTGTGTGTGTGTGTGTGTGTGTGTGTGTGTGTGTGTGTGGTTGGATACGTCAATATGCCTTTTAAAGCTCAGAGTCTTTGTCCAAGAATCATAAAAAGAACATCCCCAGAAACCTCTAATCTTTTACATATATGCCATCTTTTACATATATGCCATACATGTCTGACTACCTAAAAAGGTTTAACAGGCCTTCGTCCCCTAAGGGTTAAAGAAGAAGTCATTGCTTCCCTGGTGGACCCTTCCTTGTGTACTGCCAATGGCAGCATGTTAGCCTAATGATAAAACAGCCTTGTTTACTGCCAATGGCGGCATGTTAGCTTAATGATAAAACAGCCTTGTTTACTGCCAACGGCAGCATGTTAGCTTAATGATAAAGCAGGAAGCATGTGACTGCGTATCCCTGAAGAGGAAGATGAGTCATCACTTCACAATGGGACTCTGGCTCATATTCCTCTTGTTCAATGGACCTGAAATCAGTTCCTGGCCCCTGGTCATGGCCCCTTCCCTGCCTCTCCAACCCTCTCCATCCTTCACTGCACAGGAAGCTACAAGTGCACTACCTAGTCTGCCACAAGTCCACTACATAGAGACCTACAAATCCACTACATAGTCTGCCGCAAGTTCACTACCTACCTAGTCTGCCACAAGTCCACTGCACAGAGTGCCACAAGTCCACTGCACAGAGTGCTACCTGTATGCTACACAGAGTGCTACAAGTCCACTGCACAGAGTGCTACACGTATTCTACACAGTTTACCACACGTCCACTGCACAGAGTGCTACAAGTCCACTACATAGAGTGCTACCTGTATGCTACACAGAGTGCTACACGTATGCTACACAGAGCTCTTACTGAGAAACTAAACCTCCCACTTTTCCTAAAACAAGTGGTGCATTTAGAAGCACACATGGACGCTTGGGGCATGTGGGGGTAGGAGAGTGAGAGGGGGGTAGGGGGTATGTATGTGTGTGTGTGTGGTGTGTGTGTGTGTGTGTGTGTGTCAGGGGATTCTCTTTAAGTTCTCCAGGCCAACTCAGGACACGGATCACTGGGGTTCTTCCGCCTTCCGTCACCCGTGAAGCGTCCCTAATGGCCGCCGAGTGTGTCCACATCCGCACTTGACTTTGCATTTGATCTCTGGACTACCCCCATGCCATCCCCTTCTGCCAACACACCATGATACGCCCACCCCTCCCCCCCATGTGCCACGCTGCGTTAACCGTCCTCGCCAATTTGCCACGGTGCCCCTTTTTTTTCTCACTGCTTCAAAAGGGCATCGCCACGATTACCCAGCACTTACCCGCGCCAGCACAGGGTAGGCCATGCCCAGGATGCCTTGCCAGTTGACCCCGGGCAGGAAGAAGCCCTCGGAGGAGAGGATGGCGGCGATGTTGATGGTGACGGTGGCGTTGGGGCCCTTGGGGATGGAGATGAGGTCGGTGCCCAGCTCGCCCTCCCAGTTGCCCTGCGTGTAGCGCACCGCCACCGCACGCCCGGCCGACCGGTACGAGCTGGAGCTGAGAGATGGAGGGAGAGAGGGAGGGAGAGAGGGAGAGAGGGAAGTGAAGAAAGACAGAGATGAAGGAGAGAGGGGAAAGAGAGGAGGGGAAAGAGAAAGAGAGAGGGAAGAGAGGAGGAAGAGAGGAGGTGAGAGAGATAGACAGAAAGAGAGAGATCGACATAGACAAAGAGAGAGAGAGCGGGGAAAGCGCCAGAGAGGAGGAAGAGAGGAAATGAGAGAGATAGACAGAGAGATAGACAGAGAAGAGGGAGAGATGTAGAAGGTGGAATAAAGGCATCACAAACCAAAGCCAAGAAAGGAATGAGAGTATGATTATAAGAGCATTAACCATATTAGATTGATAACAGCAAGGACCTTTACAGTGGAGTCTTTTAATTGGGCGTGTATGTGTGTGTGCACATGTGTAAGCTGCCGCGTAAAGGTACATGTCTGTGTGTAAGCGTCTCGACACACACACACACACACACACACACAGACTTCGCGGTGAATGAGACAGAGCAGAAATGCACTTCTGTTGTAAATGAGGCGCATCATGAGCAAGCGGCAGCCTTGAGTGGCCAATCATGGCTCTGAAGGACCGCAGAGACCAGCGCCCCCGCCAACCGCTAGGCCCTGGCGTGAACGCTAATTCTCCTCCAATTCGCTCGATTAGCGCCAAGATTGTTCGCTTAAACGGCCTAATTCTCAGCTGGATCAGAACGCCAGTCCCGCACGGACTCTTCAGAACCGACAGACTCTGCCGCAGCTGCGCCACACAATATAAAACACACACACACACACACACACACACATACACACACACACACACCTGCTGTCTCACTGCAACAGAACCTAAACACACACCTGCTGCCTCACAGCAATAACAGGAGAGTAAATACCCCCACACCTGTGCCAGGACTAACAGGGGTGTGTTGACTTTGCGTGGCAGCACAAACACAGCGAGTGATGCAGGAGACCAGACGATGGCACGGCCGCGGAGGACAGGACAGCCCAGTCAAATGACCTCGTTTATCAGGAGGGGGTCGCAGGGTTATCATGCGTTCTTTGTCTTTGTGTGGCCTCATGAAGGAACATTCAACTCCTATTGTAGAATCTTTTGGGGCTGTCAGCTGTGTGGCAAGATTCCATGAAGAACACATTTGAAAGAACAGGACTCTACAATGAACTTTGAAATAGAACCTTAAGAAAAAAAAGGTTCTGCATGAAACCATAAGCCTACATTGCTTTACTTGCTAAATGGTTCTTGAAGGCTGAAAAGGATTCTGGGAAGAACCACGAAGGATTCTTGAGCAATGTGAAATGAAACACCATTCCCACGTGTGTGTGTGTGTGTGTGTGTGTGTGTGTGTGTGTGTGTGTGTGTGTGTGTGTGTGTTTGTGTGGCTGCAGACTTACACAGCTCTGTTGAAGAAATGTGTGATGAAGGTGTGTGTGTGTGTGTGTGTGTGTGTGTGTGTGTGTGTATGTGTGTGTGTGGCTGCAGACTTACACAGCTCTGTTGAAGAAATGTGTGATGAAGGGGTGTGTGTGTGTGTGTGTGTGTGTGTGTGTGTGTGTGTGTGTGTGTGTGTGTGTGTGTGTGTGTGTGTGTGTGTGTGTGTGTGTGTGTGTGTGTGTGTGTGTGCGCGCGCGTGTGCTTGTGTGACTTACACGGCTCTGTTGAAGTAATGTGTGATGAAGGGGGTGTGTGTGTGTGCGTGTGTGTGTGTGTGTGCGGCTGCAGACTTACACGGCTCTGTTGAAGAAGT
>NC_045160.1:23638546-23648546 GCF_900700415.2 Clupea harengus
CTGGATGGATACAGGCCAATTCCAAGTGAAAACAACTAAAATGCCGTTCGGTTACTGAGAGTTGCCTTTTAAGTCTTATGCAGAATAAGTGAAGGATATCTTTGAGTACGTGATGTGCTGTGTGATCCTACCGTTTGGGTTGGTGTCCCGATCAACATCTCCATGTAGTAACCTCTTCCCGAATCACCTTGCAAGTTGTTGACCATGTCTAAGAAGTTCACGATACCCGATGGATCCGACGCCAGAGACAGACCATTCCCAGATGTTTCAATTTTTTGCAAGGGAGTTAGGTCCAGGTCTACAGAAGAGTTGAACTTGCCCGTAAAGATTTTAAGAGGAATGGAAAACCTTGAACTGCATAAAGAAAAGAAAAGGCACAACACCAACACCCTTACGGGTAACATGCCCTGAGTTTTCTCCATGGGAAAAATACATTCAAGGCAAACTGATCATTCCAAAATTAAAGTGTCAGCTTCTCGTCGTCAACATGGTTCGTTGGTTGTTGTTTTTTTCTTATCGACTGCTTACACTCCAAGTTGCTATGAATCTCCGACTGCGGAATGCTTGAAAAGACGCTGGAAATAACAGTTTACCGGGAAAACACTGTAACCATAGCTATACTCGCACTGTGTGAGAGTGAGTCGACAGCGAAAGCGAATTTAAAACTTCCTGATGGCCAGATGACGGATGTGACGACGCAATTCAAAACTTTTGCTCCTTCCCAGAGAGGAACAACATGTGACCCTGTGGTGTGTAGAGACTGGGAGAAGTCCTGTAGCTATTTAAATGGCCCATATCCTACAAATTACTTTATTTTTTCAATAATAACAATAATAGTAATATATACATTCCTTTACATTGGTTTTTCGTTACTGTTGATAGAAAGTATGTATAGGCACACATAAACAGACGCATTTTATAGCGATGCAATTAACTAACCTACAGAACTAACTATCCACAGAAAGAGAATTGTGGGCTATTTAATGAATGTTTTTAACGCTGTGGGGTTTCGTGCAAACCTTTGGAACTTATGTAAGCAAACTGAAAGTGAATAGGTCCAGATGTATCATACTGGATTTAACTTAGACCCAATATCGTCACTAATAACCACTTTAAGGCTCAACCATCTCCTGTAAACAATGATTGAATATGATTGTTTTACGACAGTTTTTATTTTATTTTATTTTATCAAATAGGATATCTTGGAACACTTTTAATTACGTAGGTTATGTTCCGCTGAGTGAGGGGCATTTCTGAATTATTTGACTGAATTTGCATAGATAGGCTATCTGAGCGCAAACACAAAGGGGATTTTATAATCTGCCATAAAAAAAAAGTCTAAGATACAGATCCATTTCCTTTAGCTCGCATCTTCATCCCCGGGCTACAGCCCGCTGATCCATGTGATTTCATGAAAATGACCTGCTGACCTGATACTTAAGTGCCATTAAGGTGGAGACTCCCCCGGGGCTAGAATCACGTGACCGATGTCGCAGGGACGACATGATCAGCGTACCGTAATAAGAGAGAGAGATAACGTCGCGACACCGGCCGCTATGTTACAGACTGCAGAAGTAAAGATCGATTCCTTAAAAGCCGGGCGCATCCAATGTACTGTTTATCACTGGGCAGCAGTGGTTGTTGGTCTCATGTGTATGAAGAGTAGATGGCAATAAGCAGCGGAATTACAGTGAACAATTCTGAGGAAATGTAATAATGGCCATTTGTTTATATATGCTCACTTTGTCGAATATCCCTGTTAATCCCCAAATCATCAAAGGCTGCACTGTTTTCTGAACGTGCACGTGATCGTTGGCATGGTGGAATGGGAATCTGAAAAACACCCGATTTGTGGTTGTATTTCTGTTTCAGATCACACGAGGGCGCCGCACACCATTTTACGCCACCGTTTGACCCCTCCTTCTCCCCTCCCCCCACTCGGTGTTTTCCGACGCACTGGGCAGCAAATTAGCCAGATTAGTGGAGTGAGCGGCCGCGCCGTTTGGTGTGCAAATCTCCTTTTGCCGGAACATTGCTTCCTAATCTTAGCCGAGCGCCAGTTGCGTTCTACTAATGAAAGCCACGGAGGATGACCGTTCTGAGGAGGAAGAAGAAAAAAGCTGCATTCTCCTTTCACCTTAAGACTGAGACACTCCTCCTCCTCCTATCCCCCTCTCTCTCTCTCTCTCTCTCTCTCTCTCTCTCTCTCCCTTCCCTGCCCCTCCCTCGCCTCTGCCCAATCCCCTCTTGCGGCTGAATGTGAAGAAGGAGCAGGGTAGTGGCCATGTTTCTCTCAAGCGCAGGCAGAGAATGCTGGAGTGTGCACAGCATCAACACTTGGGCTCTGTCATTAGAATGTGTTCAGTGGGTGGCCTAGTCGCCTCCTCTCTGCACTGCCGGCTGAGGACGAGATGCTTGTTAATGTTGAGTACTACACACACGCACACACATTCATTTTTGTATGGTGCGCCTGATGTTGCTGTTTGAATTTCCTTTTACAATGGATGTGTATGTGCGCTCATAGCGTGGTCAGATTTCTATACTCATGAATCTATAGATGATGCATGGCCCTGTACAACATATATGGATCCATGATGGATAGCCTCGCAACAATAACAACAACAACAACAACAACAAGAGCATCAGGATTTTGACACAGACTACAGTGACTTATTTCTTCATGCTCGTCATAAGATGTACTTCCAAGGATTCATCTGGTGCCAGCTGTTCATTATCCACCGTGTTACTCTGCTGTGTGCAGAGCTGTTTGCGTGTTTACATCTTCAGTCACAGACGTCTCGATGCTTATCCACCTGTTGTGTGTATGCTCACACACACACACACACACACACACACACAGACACACGCGTCTGTGTGTGTGTGTGTTTTCACAGAAGGCGCGGGGCCCCAGAACATGGCGACATCACACTTGTTAATCAGCAGCCTTGGCACTGTGAGCATTACTGGGCCACCTCTAAGCACATAATGCCTGTCTTAGACACAGTGCATCTGTTGGTATTTCCATGTGATATTGGATATTGTGTAATTACAGCGAGCCAAGAGGAGGCTGCACAATCTGGGATTAAGAGGGATGTACCGTAATGACCGTGCCACATGTTTCTGCGCTAAACCTTATTTTCCGCGTGGACAGAAGCCACGGGCCCTTTTGTAGTGCATTAGGGGGGCAGAGGGGGCATTGTTTGCCTCGGTGCCGGGGTGAGGCGAGGTGAGGTGAGATGTGTGAGGGTGCGGTGGGTTGAGGAAGATGGAGAATCTGAATTGATCGCTGCTGCTGCTGCTGCTGCTGCTGCTGCGGCTGCAGTGTCTGTTTGATCTGTGTCCGTTTTAAACTGTCTTGTGTGAAGGAGGGTTGATGTGGGGAGGATGCAGTCGATGTTCTCTTTTTTAGAATGCGTCTGAGGTTCATGACTTTTTCTCAAGACTGCTTATAGATGATCTCTCACTCTTTCTCTCCTTCTCTCTGTCTCTCTGTCTCTCTTTCTCTCTCTCTCTCTTCCTTGTGCTCTCTCTCCTTCTCTCTCCTCATTGTACGCTCTCTCTCTTCCTTGTGCCCCCCCCTCTCCTTCTCTCTGTCTCTCTTTCTCTCTCTCTCTATCTTTTCCTTGTGCTCTCTCTCCTTCTCTCTCTTCATTGTACGCTCTCTCTCTTCCTTGTGCCCCCCTCTCCTTCTCTCTGTCTCTCTCTCTCTCTTCCTTGTGCCCCCCCTCTCCTTCTCTCTCCTCATAGTACTCTCTCCCACACTGTCTTCCTTGTGCTCTCTCTCCTTCCATCTTCCAGGTTCAATCTTACTTTCTCTTCCCCTATCTCTCCCTTCTGCGGTCTCCCCCTCTCTTCCTTGCTCTCTCTCTCTCTCTCTCTCTCTCTCTCTCTCTGTCTCTCTCGTCTCCTCTCCCTGCGCTTCTTAATTTCTTAATTCAGCGCGTTCATCTGAATGTTTATGGCTCCTCCTGGGGGGGGGAACCGCAGCCCCACTGTGACTGATATTGGCATAGCTGCTAAATTGGGCCGAGCGCCGCTTTCACTACAAGTGCTCCCGCTTACTTCAAAATCGCCTGGTTAACTCTCACATGTCACTTGAGAGAGAGAGAGAGGGAGAGAAAGAGGAGAGAGAGAGAGAGAGAGAGAGCGAGGGAGAGGAAGAGAGAGAGGGAGCAATTATCTATCTCCCTCTCGCAGCGATTTCTCTCTTTAATTGAGAGCACATGTTTTATCTGCCTCTGATGTGTTCTGTATTCGCACGCAGTTCGAGCATCTGTATATAAATTGCCCTGAGTATACTTACATCGAGACAGTGGCAGGTAGGAGTGATGTTTGTGTTTCAATCCCCCCCCCCCCCCCCCTCGAACATGCAGCACCTTGTACATTAGATTTGATTTCCTCACAGAGGCCCCCCCCACACATGGGTTCCCCCCTTACATTTGACATTAAATTATCCTCTGAAGAATGAATCAAGAAGTGGCTAGGGTGTGTTGGCAGCACAAACTCTGGGATGAAAAATATGATTTTTTTTCTTTAGCATGAAACGAAATGAAGTTTGTGCATGGTATGCCATCCATCTAGAAAGTCAATATTAGCCCAGGAAGAGAGCTGTGTTCATTGCATATGGGGTCATTTAGACCAGAACAGCAGTGCACTGTTGAGAGCACATGAGATCAGTGAGATTGCTCTCAGCAGTATGAGCTGCTCAGGACATTGTCTGCACCACACACGGATTTGTCCACTGATAAGGGCAGGCCAGGTATAGCCATCCCAGGATTCCAACATCCAGGACGATTCCAGGATCCAGGATTCCAAACACTGATTCCAGGATCCAGGATTCCAAACACTGATTCCAGGATCCAGGATTCCAAACACTGATTCCATGATCCAGGATTCCAAACACTGATTCCAGGATCCAGGATTCCAAACACTGATTCCAGGATCTGATCAAGCCCAGGTCCAGATTCTGCATGGAATGTTTTTGGGAGCAAAAACTCTACTTTGTGGACATCTGCTCTACCTCTGGCGTGCCTCTTGAGGTGGATGTGCCTCTTGAGGTGGATGTGCCTCTTGAGGTGGATGTGCCTCTTGGGGTGGATGTGCCTCTTGAGGTGGATGTGCCTCTTGAGGTGGATGTGCACACCTCCTCTCTGTCTGAGCTGGACGAGAGCTGAGGGACATTCAGTTGTTACAGGAATCTACAAATCAGAGGCAAACTATGCACAGACCCTGGACCATGAGGTGGACGATGATCAAACTGCTCTTCAGACATACAGGTAACACTGCTGGAAACGTCAAGGTCACAGTGCTGAAAACGTCAAGGTCACAGTGCTGATGCCTGGTGTCGCTGCTGGACGCCAGGCCACTCTGACTACCTGATCAGGCCTCTTCCACTGACCTGCGTTATACACGCGTCTTACACGTATCTTAGCTGATATCCAAACACACTGACCTGCGTTATACATGCGTCTTACACGTATCTTAGCTGATATCCAAACACACTGACCTGCGTTATACACGCGTCTTAAACGTATCTTAGCTGATATCCAAACACACTGACCTGCGTTATCCACTCGTCTTACACGTATCTTAGCTGATATCCAAACACCTGCTATTCAAGGGGCTGTTTTCCATGCACTTGCAAGACACGGTTGTTTACATTCAGAGTAGGGTAATGATGATCACAGAGCTGTGACCACAAGTCTGTATGATTCCTCTCTCTTTTTTGCTGAGCGGACCTTAAAGGCGTTTGAGGAATACAAAGGTGCAAATACTACGTCTCTCCCTGTCTCTCTGTGTGATATTGAGCGGTTGAGTGTTGTCAGTGCTTCTCCTCCGTGCCCCTGTGAGTCTCCGTGATCCCCAGGCGAGCCATCTGGACTGACTCAGTCGTCTCAGGTGTCACCTGCAAGCATGGTGTCAGTGTTTCTGCCAATTAGTATTAGAACTCTCTCTCTCTCTCTCTCTCTCTCCCTCCCTCCCTCCCTCCTGCCCTCATATATCTTTCTCCCTCATGTCTCTCTTTTCTTTCCCTCCCTCCCCTATCTCTCTCTTCCTCTCTCTCTCTCTCTCTCTCTCTCTCTGCGTCCCTCATTTGTCTCTCTCTCTCTGCATCCCTCGTTTTCTCTCTCTCTCCATCTCCCTCTGTGTATGTCTGTCTCTCCTCCTTCTCCGCTGTACCTGCCAGCCCTGGGTCTGTGCTGCGGTGCCTAAGTGGCGCTCCCCTCACCTGTGCCCGTCTGCCGAGTGCCCCCCTGCCGCCCGTGCCATCTGCTCCGGGGACAAGCGCGTGTCCGTCTCGCCACCCCGCTCTCTGCGGGCCCGCCATGCTCACACGTTCCCATGGCAGCAGGAGGCGTCGTCGTCGGGGCGGGGGGGGGGGGGGGGCTGGGAAGCCGTCGCCGCTGTGGGCGTCACCGTCTCCAGGCTCCTCGTCTCTGGCGCGGGGGAGCCAGCGTGGCGCTTCAGGCCCTGTAGGGTGGCACACACACACACACACACACACACACACACACACACACACGTCTCTCACGGGAGACCCAGGAGCGCCCTGCACACACACACACACACACACACGCCCAGGCTGCCTCATTACCTCCTTCCCCACCAACGCAACTCAGCTCAGGGAGACACAAACAGAGTCAGCCAATAAAGAGCCCTCCGCACTGCTCTCTCTCTCTCTCTCTCTCTCTCTCTCTCTCTCTCTTTTTTTCTCTGACTGTTGTTAATTCACATAGAAACTTACTGTGTAATGCATATATATATATAGATAGATAGATAGATAGATAGATAGATATGCATATAGATATATGTGTGTGTGTGTGTGTGTGTGTTTGTGTGTGTGTGTGTTTGTATTCAGATATATAAGCATGATATATATATATATATATATATATATATATATACAGTAACCAGGTAGATAACACAGTCATACACACACAAACATACAGACATGCACACAAACACATGCAAATTGATATTTATATACCTTAGATTGGACTTTGTGATGAAGAATGGAAATGTAAGGAAAAGACTCTCAGTAGTGAAACCATTTCATCAACAATAACAACAACAACAAGCCTCTCTGGGGGTATATGGGGACGAATGGGTTAACAACAATGGTGCAGTTGAATCCCACTGCCCCCGTTGTGTGTGTGTGTGTGTGTGTGTGTGTGTGTGTGTGTGTGTGTGTGTGTGTGTTTGTGTGTGTGTGTGTGTGTGTGTGTGTGTGTGTGTGTGTGTGTGTGTGTGTGTGTGTGTGTGTGTGTGTGTGTGTGTGTTTGTGTTTGTGTGTGCGCGCGCACTCCTACCACCTGCAAGGATGGATTCCACCGGCTAACCCCCCCCCCCTCCCCACCCCCCTCCAAGCCTGTATTGGCGCCACTCTGGGAGTGTGTGTTTGTGTGCGTTTGCCTGTGTGTGTGTGGGGGGGGGGGGTCGGGGATCATTGCTGCCGTTGCCTTTCACTGATTGGAGCCTCCTCCATTTCCCTTCTGTTGGATGTGGCTCAAGCCTTTGGTCCTCCTTCCCACCTCCTGCAAGCGAGAAGGAGAAGGAGGAGGAGGTGTAGGCGGAAGGGGAGGAGGAGGCAGAATATTAGGAGGAGGAGATGGAGGAGGAGGTGGAGGAGGAGGTGTAGGCAGAGGGGGAGGAGGAGGAAGAGGGAAAATAGGAGGATGAGGAGGAGGAGGTGGAGGAGGAGGTGGAGGCAGAGGGGGAGGAGGAGGAGGAGGAGGAGAGCCCAGTGATACCTGCTCTGTGGCTCCACTCTGCAGCAGCAGCAGCAGCAGCAGCAGCAGCAGCAGTCCCCCCCCCTCCCCCCCCCACACCGCCATGTGCCATATAGCCAGCTCTGTTCTGGTTCAGATAACCCCCCTGTAATGAAACAAGGGAGCTCCCAGGCAAACACACACACACACACACACACACACACACACACACATACACACATACACACATACACACAGGCAAACACACACACACACACACACACACACACACACACACACATACACACAGGCAAACACACACACACACACACATACACACATACACACAGGCAAACACACACACACACACACACACATTCACACAGGCAAACACACACACACACACACACGCATACACACATACACACAGGCAAACACACACACACACACATACAACACAGGCAAACACACACACACACACACACACATACACACAGGCAAACACACACACACACACACACACACATACACAGGCAAACACACACACACACACACACACACACACACAAACACACAAATACACATCCACACAGACAAACACACACACACAGGCAAGCACACAGATGCACACACAAAAACACTTGCACACACACACACACAGGAAAGCACACAGGTGCACACACAAATACACATGCACACAAACACGCACACACACAGGCAAACACACAGAGGCAAGCACACAGAGGCAAGCACACAGATGCACACAAATACACACGCACACAAACACACACACACACACACATACACATTGCTGTGACAGTGGGATAAGAGAATGCAGAGAGTGCTTTGCCCTTGGCTGCGTGTGGGTGATTGTGTTCAGGGGGGGTGGTGTGTGAGTGTGTGTGTGTGTGTGTGTGTAGAGGGGGGTGTATGGATAAAGGACAGGAGGGTGTGTGTGTGTGTGTGTGAGTGTGGTAGGATTGAGGGAAAGAGAGAAAAGGGGAGGGGGGGGGGCTTCATACATTTTTATGACCACGCGAGATAAGGTCAGTTGTATGCCATCGTTACTAGGCAACACTGCGACCCCGCACTGGATTGAGTCGTAAAGCAGAGAAGTCAAATTCAAGACGCTTATTACCGCCATCCCTCCGCAGCTTTCTAACAAGCCAGCGGACCCAATTTGTGTGAGCCGCACTTTGATAGCTGTTCACAGGCAGGGGAAAACCGCCGGGCAACCGGGAGGTTAATGAATGACTGCCAGACCATCGGTGTTAAACCTTTAGCTCTCATTCATTTGGTATCTCACAGCGATCCTTTTCCTTTTTTTTTTCTGAATCACTCTTTACCTTGTCACATTATGCATGAGAGATATCAATTAAATGTTGGATTTTTTCACAATTAGGAATTTAGGGGGGAAATTTGAAATATCACTTGATCTGAGTTGATGTGGTCCGTTTGAGCCACTGAATCATTCACAGTGGCTGAAGATGCACCCCAGTGAGAATACGAGAGAGGCTGTCATTTACTAAGCCACACACACACACACACACACACACACACACTCACACAAAAAAAAAACACAGCTTCTTCAGGATCACATTCTTGCCTATTCCCTGCATCCATCTCCTCCTCTCTCTTCTCTCTCTCTCTCTCTCTCTCTCTTCCTCTCTCTCTCACGAAACTCCTCAGTGCCCTAGTTTAGCACTTCAAGGTTGGCTATAGATATGCTGCTCCACGCCTGACAGCTGGCCAATGAGGAGCAGCCAGGGGTTGCTGAGGCAGGGTGGGGCTCTGGTGTCGCACATCCGTAGCGCTACAGAAGACAGCGGTGGGTGGGGGTCAGCGAAGAGGAGGAGGTGTGTGTGTGTGTGTGTGTGTGTGTGTGTGTGTGTTGGGGGGGCATTAGGTCTGTTTCTGCTGCTGCCCTCCTGCCAATGGCGTTGTCGATGACTAAAGGGGGGGGGGGGGGGGGGCGGGTCATGGTGGTGGTGGAAGGGGGGGTGGTGGTGTTACCTGACATAGCCTGTGTGTTCACGGCTGTCCGCAACATGTCAACCAAAGCAGCACAACGTTTGTAAAAGCAAACCTCTCAGATAAGCGCAGCGACGACAGCAGAAACGGCGTGGTGGTGGTGGTGCCGGCGGCGGCAGTTGTGGCAGAGACAGCAGACTCTGCTGCAGCAGCAGTAGCAACACCACCACCACCAGCAGCACCAGCAGCAGCAGCACCAATGGCTTTTCATTTGTTTTTCCAGTGCATCGTAGACCTGCTGCCCGAGGGAGATTTGTGGT
>NC_045160.1:23653546-23688546 GCF_900700415.2 Clupea harengus
ACGTGGAGTGATGTGACAGGACGTATGCAGGGGTCTTTTGGGCACATCTCCTCTCAGGCCCTGCCAAAAGACCCAGATGAGAGGAGAGGAGAGGAGAGGACAGGAGAGGGGAGGAGAGGAGAAAAGAGGGGAGGAGTGGGGAGGAGAGGAGAGGAGAGGAGAGGACAAGAGGGGAGAAAAGAGGGGAATGAGGAGAGGAGGGGAGAGGGGACGTTTGGGAACAGATGGGGGTAACAGCTACCTCCACAGAGTGCTGGTCTAAGTGCCCTTAACCCTCTCTCCTTCTCATCCCTTCCTTTCTCTCTCTCTCTCTTCTCTCTCCTCCCTCTCTCCCTCTTTCACTATACACTCAATGGCTCCCTCTCTCTTTCTCTCTCTCACTTCTCTCTCTCTCTCTCTCTCTCTCTCTCTCTCTCTCTCTCTCTCTTTGGCACTCTCGGGCATCCAGACAAACTTGAGCCGTGGCCATCTGTGGAGAAGTAAATCTCAGCGAGAGCTTCAACTGTAAAGTGAGATCACCAGGGGCACAGAGATTGCATTATTTTGGCATTGACATCTCTTTCTTTTGTTGCCCTCTCGTCTCGCGTCCATTGGTGTGAAAGCAATCATTTCACCAGAATACGCATAGTGTCCAAGTTTAGGAAGTCAGTCATCAGTATCAACACAATGTACTGTAAATGCCTCAGAAGTAAATGTTTTTTTTAAGTTGACGCTCTTGATATATATGCACCATAGTTCCTATATTTATACTATATTTTTATCCCTCCAGTGTATACATGAAAATGATATATACATGACCATATAATGATAAACAGTAATCACAGCATAATTACTCTACATTTCACCACAATATTGATTAGGCACCACAGTAATTACACATATCAGTATAATTTAGTTTTGAGTATGAATCAAAAAAATATATAAAATATGTGTGAATGTGTGAAGCAAGCACGTTTTCCATATATTTGAATGCATCATTTTAATTCCACTCTAGAAATACAAACGAAAGGTTTGGAGATTCCCATTTGAATATCTTCTCCTTCCTTCCTTCCTCCTGCCTTCCGGTGTTGTGTTGTTGTTATTCCCGTGCCAAAATGGCAGACACTACTGGAGCACAGCGAAGGCCAGCAGCTCCGTGGTGTTATATTTTTTTCCTTCTGTCTCGACTCGACGCGAGCATCTCTGCCCTCCGCACTGTAACATGGCCAGGGGCTAGGAGGAGACGTAGCCGTGGTGTGGTGTGGTGGTCGGTGCTGTAGTGGGTGGGGGTTGGGAGGCAGCAGTGCTAGTGGTGGTGGTGGTGGTGTTGGGGTGGGGGCTGGAGGTTGGGGGTTGGGGTGAGGTCGGCTGGGCTGCGGGCAGGGGGGCTGGGGGTTGGGGATGGGGTCGGCTGGGTCTGGGGTTGGGGTTGGGTTGGGTTGGGTTTGGGTGGGGGTGGGGATGGGGTTTGGTGGGGGTGGGGATGGGGTTTGGGGTGGGGTTGGGGTTGGGGTTTGGGTGGGGTTGGGGTTGGGGTTTGGGTGGGGTTTGGGTGGGGTTGGGGTTGGGGTTGGGGATGGGTTTGGGTGGGGGTTGGGGATGGGGATGGGGTTTGGGTGGGGGTTGGGGTTGGGGTTGGGTGGGGTTGGGGATGGGGTTTGGGTGGGGGTTGGGGATGGGGATGGGGTTTGGGTGGGGGTTGGGGATGGGGTTTGGGTTAGTGGAGGATAGTGGAGGTCGCTCCCTCAGGTGGTCTGCTAACAGGATCTGAGCCTGTGAGGCGTGCAGAGTGGAGGGTGTATCTGGAGGCAGGGGGCGGGTGGGGGGTGGGGGGGTTTACCCCTGCTACTCCAGCTACCACCACCCCCCCCCCCCGGTACTACCACTACCACCCCTGGCTGCTGCGCCACACTCCACCATGCTCACCAGTGTGTCATCGCCGCCTAGTGCCCTGCAGATATGCCGCTCAGCCACACAGCCCTGCTGCACTCACCACTACATCAACATGCACTGCCAGAACCCCTTTATCTCCGCTGCCTCCCTCTCTCCTCTCCTTCTTCTCTCTTTCTGTTTCTCTTACCGTGTGTGTGTGTGTGTGGGTTGTGGGTGTGGGTGTGTGTGTGTGTGTGTGTGTGTGTGTGTGTTGTGTGTGTGTGTGTGAGTGTGTATGAGAGAGAGAGAGCGAGAGAGAGAGTTTGTTTGTGTCTGTACGTTTGGTTGTGTGTGAGAGAGAGAGTATGTGTGTGTATGTTTGGAGGTATGTGTAAAAGAGTGTGTTTCTGCATGTGTGTATGTCTGTGTGTGTGTGTGTGCATTTAAGACAGACAGAAAGAGAAATATATAGAGAGAGATACAGAGAGAGAGAGAGATAGAGAGAGAGAGTTTGTCAGCTTTGTACAGTGCATTTGTTCTCTTAGAAGTGTGTGTCCTTGATTCCTCTGCTGAATGTAGAAACGGAAACGCACCACATACCAAAACACATTTCTGTGTATAAATACTTCTGATTCATTTCCATTGAAGAAGAGCATCATGTCAATGTGGACCGAAATTTCTAGACAACAGCACTATTGTACTTCTCCATTTCATGAGATAACAACTGCACTGATTAAATGTAAATAATGGCCGGCAACCTCTATTATATCTCGTTGGTATAGCAGAAGCACGGCTCTCTTGCTGATAAACTAAAATGAGCCGTGGATGACGTGAGCATTGTGCCCGTGTGGAAGTGCTGTGAGCATTGTGCCCGTGTGGAAGTGCTGTGAGCATTGTGCCCGTGTGGAAGTGCTGTGAGCATTGTGCCCGTGTGGAAGTGCTGTGAGCATTGTGCCCGTGTGGAAGTGCTGTGAGCATTGTGCCCGTGTGGAAGTGCTGTGCGTCTTCTGTGGCCCTGATGAGATGAGGGAGTCCGCTTTAAAGTGGCTTCAGCCAGCTTAATCGTAATGAAATAATTTCATGCAAAAGAGAGTAAGGCTATTATTGAGGAAGGGATTAAAAGATGGATTAGAGTGGAAAAATGGGCATCAAAGGAAGAGGTGCCTGGCGCGTCCCCAAGGCGCGCTTGCGTGGAGGCGGAAGTCCGGAGAAGGCGTCGAAAAACGGTGCCGAAAGTAAAACTGTAACAAAGATGGTGGAAAAACAAGAGCGTGAACTCATTTCCTGGTTGCGCGTCTGTGTTGTTGTCTGCGTTCGTGTTTGCAGTGAGGGGCCCTAGATTTCTGCAGCGCCCGGATGTGGCGCTTCAGGGGCTTCCAATGTTGCCGGGTCCTCCTATTGCCGTGGAGACGTGTGATGCGGAGGGTAAGCCAATCAAATGCGGCCTGCGCCGAGGCAAAGGCTGGACTTGAACTCAAATCGAGGCTGGACCAAAAAAAAAAAAGAGAGAGAAATGGGCGAGCCTGCAAATTCACAAGCAGCCGCCATCAACACGTCCACGATTTGACAGGATTCAGTGGAATCAGTGTCAAAGACATTTAGCCACTGAAACACAAGGGTCTTTCACATGAATGAAAAAGAATCATTTCCTAATGAAATTGACTTGAGCCATTTTTGGTGATACTGTCTTATTTTTGTGTTTCTTATGATTTACTGTGAGTTGCCACACCCTTCTTCTGTAGACTCTTGCTTTCTCATTTTCTTCCTTCTGGTAACATCTATACATTTCACATATTTGTATCTAACAATTTAAATACAAATTATTATTACTATAATTATTATTATTATCATCAGCATTATTATTATTAGTAGTAGTAGTAGCATTATACTCTGTAAATTAATTACAGTAAACAGGAAAATATTTTTACCGGCTAATTTGAATATTTAAATTTCCAATTTATTTCAAATTTTTGTATTTATCTATATCCATGGCCAATCTCTGATCACCTTCATTTCTGTAGGCCAGATCACATGCGTTTTTTTTTTTTCTTTTAAAAATGATTAAAATGTTATCAGTCATTTTACTGGGTACTTGAGCCTTCTAATCCAATTCAGTCTGAAGCATGCTCATAGCTATAGCCCATGAGACTGCCAGTCTTAGTGGCCTTAAAATGACCCTACACTGTACTGAAAAAATCATGCTGCAGATATGGTCCATTTAGAGGATGGCTACTCCATAAACACTGGAAAACAAGGTTGAGCTGAGAGAGACAGCCGCCCACCTCATCTGAAATTAGTTGTGAAATTGATTTCTCTCTCTCTCGGTCTCTTTCTCTCCTGGCATTGATTGTGTGTTTGTTTGTTTGTTTGTTTGTTGAGGGATGCCATTATTATTATTGTCCTTAGGCACCGGGTGCTTCCTTTGAAGGCGAAGGAATTAACGTCCTCAAGGTCAATGAGTAGGTGGGGGCCAGGGCTTTACTTAAGCCATGTCTGCCATTTACAAGTGCCTATGATAACATGCAGATGGACCTCTCTCGCTTTTCCAAAAATATGTTATGTTGACTATATTGAGAAAAAAAAACCTTACCGGTAGCCTCTAACATTTCCCCGCTGTAGCAGTAACGGTGTAGCTCCCTATTCAGCTAACAAAACCGTGTGTGAAGAAAAAAGTACGACACTGCCTCCTTTTTACAATCAAAACAATTTAAAAACTTTATTTGCCATCAAGTTATCTACCTCATTTGACTAATAGAGAGGTATGTCCGCGTTATTCGAGAGCGAACGAGCTTTTTGATGGTCTGCACTCACACCTTGTGTCTGAGAGGCGGGAGCCTCGGCTCCTTTAAGGCTATGAGGAATTAAACCAGCAGCGGAGGCAGGGGAGAGTGTTATTTTGTAATGCTCAAAGGCAGAGAGGAGTAGCGCAGGGACCAATGCCATTATACCGGCTGGGGGAAGAAGATGCGTGAGCTTGCTGCCTTATGGCCGGAGAGAGGTGGTGAAGATGGTCTGAGTTTGGGATCTAATCATTCTGTCTACCGCTTTAGCTTTTCCACACTTGGTTTCCATTGTTGTTGAATTATCATGACTTCCTTTTGTTTTTCAGTTGCTTTTTAATTTTTTCCAATTCCTTTTTTTTTCTCTCTCCTCCGGACATGCTTTCGTTTTATTCGTTTCTTACTTATTTTCAATGACACATTTGATTCGCGCATTCTTACTCCCTAAGTTTTGTTTTTTGAGTTCGTTTGTTTTCCACCCGTTTTACCACCTGCTTGCAGTACGGAGCTGCTGCCTTTTGCCATCGCCGTCGCTCTGACTCAGCATCGCACCTGGACGACTGTGCGCGGAAGCCCCTTTTAGCTGCTCTGAGAGGCGCAGGCGAAGGCAACAGCCAGGAAACACCGGAGCACACACGGCAGCAAGCGCGGCGCAGGAGTTCCATCGCAGCTTTAACCTAGACAATCACACACAAGCACATCCGCCCTTCCAGCGCAAAGACGGGAGACGGGTGAAAAGGAATCGGAGCACCAGCCTCGGAGCGCACCAGTGTCAAAGAGACGCGGAGATAGCCACAGTGTAAATCCCCCCTTCTTTTCCGCGGAGAGCTGGACTGCTTTTCTTATAACCTTGCAACTGGCACATTTAAGGGTGATCAAGAAGAACCACTGGACAAAGTGCGTGGACTGAGAAGAGGAAAAAGCCTAGCTGAGGGATTGAACGGAGCGGGGCATGTGGATATTGGCTTTTATCTTTTCCCAGAGCATCTTGAATGGTTAGTCTCATTTTTTAATTTTCTCTTCATTAGGGGGAAAACTTAATTGACCTCAGTTTCCTCCACGTGCTATGCAAAGCTGGCATAAACGGGTCGTGGTGAGATAGGAAAGTCACCCGCGATGCAAATTCATTGAAACATTTCAGTGGTGCCACGGGTGGTCACCTATGCAAAAGGAGGTTGACGGGCGAGGCTGCCACTGCGCTGTGCTCATTTAAGCTTACCTTGTCACATAATTTGGCCCCTAACAGCAATCAACTGCATGCACGACTTTGAGCAACACAGCAGAGCATAAAATGATATTCACATAAGTAGAAAAGGCTATACATGTTGTCAATATGTTTAGGATTATATGGGGGGAGGGGGAGGGGGCAGCACATGATTCGCCTTTCTCGTCATGTTTTGTGCGTGTGAACTATTAATTGACCTCGAGCTTAGCTGGTGTTTTTAAAAGATTTTTTTTGTAAAGATTTTCTTTTCAAGTCGAATCCCAGCATTTTTACGTCCTGTTTAAAAGGGATATTGATCTGTGCCATGACTGACGTGTTTTATATAATTGCATATCCCCCCCTGTCCCCACCAAACATTAATGTGGATAACTGTTTTGAAAATAAGTAGCTAAATTGAGGGGGACTACCATTTAAAGGAATAATCCATGATCTACATTTTAGTATTTCTCCTGCCAAATAATTTGTCCACCAATGTATGTAAAAGATTCCTTACATTGGAAGCATTTTACAATCAAGTAATATAAACCTACACTCATGAAAAGCATTTATTATTATTATCACTTGGTACAATTTGTTGTATTTGTAAGATATTTTTGTTCCAGGGTTCCAGGGAGTCTTAATCTGTGTATTATTGCCTTTGCATGTTTTAGTGATGCAAGGGTGTAAAAGAAAAAAAATTCTTTTTGGGTGACCTGGTGAATTAGTCGAGGAGAGACTGTTGTGAAGGCGCGTCCCTCGAAAAGCCATCCAAATTAAAAAGTAGGCGACAAATAATCTTACGGGAGATTATAGAGATTAATGCCGGGGAGTGGAATGTTTGAAGGAGCTGGCAGGCCACGCAGCCTATAAGACAAACCTCAGGAGATTGAAGGGTACAGCCTCCCTCCACTTGGTGCCTTTTGGCAGGGTGCAAAACCATGGAAAACTATATCTGTGTAAAAGCACTGTAGCAATGCAATGCGTAGAAGTGTGCTATGCGGTTCTTTAGAATGTGCATCTGTGTATGCGTGTGAGAGGTTGTGTGTGTGTGTGTGTGGGTGACTGTGTCTGTTTGTGCGTACGACTGGCTGTGTGTATATGCGGGCGAGAGCATGTGTGTGTGTGTGTGTGTGTGTGTGTGTGTGTGTGTGTGTGTGTGTGTGTGTGTGTTTATGTGCGTGTGTGCGGATGTGGACACACATCCGAGAGCATGCAGTGCAAAGCCACCCAAGTCCTTTATCCCCTCCTTTCCCCAGATATATCCATATATAGTTTGATTTGAATGGGCGCAGGCTTCAAGACAAACAAGCACGGGTGCAATACAGTCTGGTCTGGGGAAGAGAGCGCGGGGGCTACGGCCAGTGGATGAAAACAGGCTAGGGTGTGTTCGCAGAGACAGAACTGGGGTGGGGGGAAGAAGAAGGAGCTGGGCGATCATGGTGGTGGGTGAGGGGGGGGGGTCGGTAAGAGGGGGGTGAGTGGGTGGGTGGGAGTGTTGAAGAAAATGGAAAGAGCCTCGTGGAAAATGACAGACAGAGCGAGAAAAAAAAAAAGGAAACAGGCAGTAGGATTTGACAAGCGACCAGTGATGGAAAGCCATATTGAAAACCTTTCTGACAATTATTTGTTTTGATAAAAATAAAATAAATAGATATATCCAGAGTGTGTTCTGCACAGTGCATCTATACGAGAACGCTGGAGAGAGAGACAGTCATTTTGAAATTGGTGAGAATGTTTTGCGCGGACAATTCTCCCCGCAAAAACAAATCGACAACAAAAAAGGGAGAGAGAGCGAGAGAGAGAGAGAAAAACACAGCCACCCTCCAGTGGCAGCGAGGAGAGGGCAGTAATGGTGAACGCTTGGTTGTAGCCCGAGCATCAAGCTGTATGTATCTCCTGCAGGCTAACCCTCAATTCAAGCAGCTCATTGATGTTAGAGGCACCCCCCAACACCAACCCTCCACTTCCCCCCACTCCCAACCCCCCTAAAAAATAAAAAAAAAATCTGATTTATTTTGTAATAACTTCATATTGAAATACCACCTCCATCTCCTCAGCCTCCTCAGAAACTCATAAAAGAACAATAAGACTTCACCATTAATCACTGAGCCTCTGTGCCTGTGGATTGAGTGACTGGCGAGGCTGTCCATTGGAACAGTGGGAATGTACCATCTCACAACACACACACACAGCCTGCGCAGGATTAGACCCTGTGGAAAATGTTCAAATGCTATCTTAGAGGGATGTTTAATCTATTTTGGAAGCTCTTGTGAAATGCTCCTGGTGGACGAAAATGTGAAAATGAATGAGGAAGAGAGAGAGAGAGAGAAAGAGAGAAAGAAATAGAGAAAGAGAGAAAGAGAGAGATTTGGGGCTTGGAATGGGATTATTTTTGCATGGTGTTGAGAGGGAGACGGCTTATTTATTTTAAATTACATGTGGGTTTTCAGTTAGACTGGCTACAACGCATAACCTTGCAGTGCCATTCTGTTTTATTTTTCTCCCTTCCTCTCTCTCAGTTGTATTCCCCCCAAAAAAAAATCTGGCTTTTTGAGTTTGATTTACTACATGCTTCTTGGCCCGTCTCTATGGAAACGTCCATTATGCGAACAGTAGTGGTGTAGAGTGTTAACTAAGGCTATTGTGGAGCTGACCCCGGAAGTGCTGTCGCTCCTCTCTGCTGATACCTGCTCATTGTTTGTGTGCGATGCCTGAATGTCATCTTTTTACACTGCATTTCTACGCAGGCTCATCTGAATATGCATGTGAGATTATTTCCATTTTTAGAAAATGTATTTATTATATTTAAGAATGACAGGCAAACTGAACTATATCATCAAATTCCAGCTTGACATATTTCACATGTGTAATGTGGCCCTGTGAGTGTAATAATGACATTCCAAAATCGCATTTCCTTGATATTTTGCTCCGTAAAAAATCCAAGGCCGTATAATTCTCACAATTTTCAAACAAGTAATTCCAGTGAGTGTCATCGGAGAGACCGCTGGGGAAGAGAGACGGGGTATTTTTCTCTTAATGATGCCCCAAGGCCAAGGGCGTCACTGTGTCTTCAATATCGGGGGGGGGGGGGCAGGAACAGATCCGTTAAGTGACTGAGTCAAATCTGTCCTCTCGCATTATCCTGTATGACCTCATATATTTTACCTACGTATATAGGCTGCCCTTTAGGCTTTTGGGAGAGTTGGGGACGAGGGGGGGGGGGGTTGCTTGTGGTCGAGTATTTCTGTATGTTGCATGTTACATGTATATTTGTGAGTCTATATGCTAAAGGGTGATTGCAAAGGTATGTACAGAAGTGTATACATTTAAATGAAAATAATTGTCTACAATATAGCTACCATGGCATCTGGGCAGAAGGTTTTATTTCAAGTCCACTTGTTGACACCAAATCATTACATATATAAATATCATAGCCTAGTGCTGTCTAATAGGCAATGGTGTTTCCCCTGACATAAAAACAGATCCCCATTCAGGACAGAACTAGACCTTAGGCAAATTCCTTTTTATTAAAATGTTATAATTACACTATTATTTTCATGAAAACATAGTACAAATGCAGGCCTGGGTTTTATTTGAAAGACTTTTTGCAGCTCAGGATATTGGTCAATCAATCACAGATCCATCACTCCAGAAGTGAGAACTTTGGGAGGGTTTTGTGTTCTGTGTTTGTTCTGTGCGTTATGCTCTATTCATGAAAATGGAACAGGGTCCAGGCACACACGACACTGTGATACTCTGGTTTAGATTTCATGCTCAGATTTCAAGAAAAATATCTATAAATTGCAGATCACAACTGCACAACAAATGGATTATAATTCTATTCTCTTCGAATTTTAAAGATTAGGGAAATGTAATATATTGTGGTGCAGGCCTACCATAAAAAAAACAGGTGAGGGGACAGAATGTGCTGACCATTATGCTGATGCTTGGCTGCTCCTGAAGCATTTAGTCTGCAGCTCTCTATGGTATATTGAGTTCATGTTAGTCTGACTACTGAGTACTCCTTGTTGCTCATGAAGTAAAAAAAGAAATTTTAATTGCTCACTAATTTAGCCAAGAACATAGGCTTCTCCACACGTCAAGTTGACTACTCTAAATCAGCCTGAGATTCAAGAGTGCCACCTATAGAATCGATAAAACATGGTCTACTGATAAAAGCTTTAGGACATTTGAAATTTGCGAGCACGAGTGTTTCTCCTATAAAATAATCCGTCATCTTCCTCTTTTGTATTGTTCTCCCCTTCCCTTTATCCGTGACGGGAAACTCGTGCATGGAAAGATGTCACTATCCCACAATCCCTCTCAACACCACTTGCTCTGGGTCATTAATAAAACGTTGCCATAACAACAGAGACGTTTATGCGTATGCAACTGAATTCATCGCACCGTCGGCAAAAAGTTTTTTCCCCCCCCTCGGCCAGTAGGTTAGATGAGAACTGAATTCTCCTGACAAATGTATTCATATTTCTTAAAGCTAAATCCTGGACAATACTGGGTGGGAAAAACACCACTGTTTTAAATATTGGGTGGGATGCAACCCCCCCCCCGCCCCCCTACAAGAGACCTCTATGCCCAAGGCAAATCTGATTCAAACTGAACCTGACTGCTGTGGTTGCGTCGTCATTAACCAGCATAGATACGAGAGGCCCATCTGAGACCGAACCCCGTCTGCAGACTCAGCTAAGAATGCTCCGTTCTGCCCACCACCCCGTCTGGGGCATTAAAATATATGCTGCCTCAAACTCATGAACATGGTGTTATAATTACATAAATGGATACCTTGGCAAAGTTAGATTTTTCAGGAAAAGAGATGATAGAGAAAAAAGGAGAGAGAAAGTGAGATACAGAGAAAGAGAGAGAGAGAGGGAGGGAGGGAGGGGGGGGGGGGGGGGGGGGGGTTGAAAGAGCATAGTGACCCAGGGAAGGCCAACACAAAGCCATTAGTCTAAATAAAGGTTTTGATTTGAGCAAATTTGGCTGTGAGAAACCTGTGTTTCGTGGGAGTTACTCTACTGGGGGCAATTAAGCCAGTGCACTGATTAAGCGCCCATCTGCTGGAGATGCGAGGTGTTCCTGATAGACTTACAGCCTATTATCTGGCTAAAGCTTCAGATGCAGCTCTGTGCTGGGGCAATAGGCTCTTAGTCATGGGGCAAATCGGAGGGGAAGCTTCAGAAGTTGCCCCTAAAATCTGCCCCCCACACCCCTAATTTCAGTTTGCACACCCTCCAAAAAAAAAAAAAAAGAATAAATAAAACAAATGTATTTAATTCAGGTCTACAAATAAATTAAGATGAGAGTAATCAGGCAAATACATAGACCATGACACAAGTGATTTTTTTTTTTACTTGTTCTTTTTTTTGTTGCGTTTGTCCCTTTTAACAGATGTAATAAATTTAGCTTAGCGCCTTCCTACTCGAAGCACTATAAAATATTTTTGGGACCGCTGCCACCCCTCAAAACCAATATTTTAGAACAGCATGCTTGCGCCTGAACCTCGGTGCTCTAAGATGAGTCATTTCAGAGGACTGCTGTTTAGCATTAAACTCGAGCAGGGATGGCAGATAGGTCTTAATTGGCTCAGAAAAAGCATCAGTTGTCCCCATGTCACATTGAATTATCACAAAGGTGTCAAACTACAGAAAATATCCTTTATGTCCAACCCTCTTCTTTTTTAGATGATTCTTGTTTTTTCTCTCTCTCTCTCTCTTTCATTTAACATCTGGTCTTTTTATTTGTTTGTTTGGCTTTGAAACATCAAGGCAGTCACTTGCACAAGCACTGTGCATTCTGTATCGTAGTGAGGATATCCTAAAGGCTGTGTGTCCATGTTTGCATGGAGCTGGGCTCCCTGGAGAGATGCGGATACGTCTCACTCTGTAGTGTATGCCCTGTGTGATTTCATGGAAGTCTTACCTTTTTTCTGTGAATTTTCCTCCTAATTACATGCCTAAGAACGTGTTTGTATATTTCCCTTTGCACCAAACAGAGAATGTTGAGGGTGCAGATGCCATTCAAAGGAAGGGTTTTTGATAATAGATTCTTTGATAGTTCCAGAATGCCAAAGACAAATGGGTGGATGCCTTCAAATTAAAGGAGAAATATGGTAGAAATTCTGGAATAATTCACACTATATATATATAAAGATTATATATATAGTATAGATTTATTAGTATATATTATTTCTCCAAATGTGATGGATTTTAGAGTTTACACACAATGCTATGTCAAATAAAAAAGAAGCCATTTTAAGTGCAGTGGGGAAATGGGTGTTTGGGAAATGGATTCCATAGCTGCAAGCTATCTTTTCACGTTCCACATTTCAAGTGGCAGACAGTTTATCCATCGTATCTTATAGTACGGTGTTAGTACACGTTATGTACTAAATACTAACACTTGATCCACAATCTATACAATGGACAAGGAAATCTACGCCTTATTCAGCACTACGCATTATTGCAGTCAAACTCCCAGCCACCCCAATGCTATTTGTATGTAGAAACTGCCTCTTTAAATCCTGGCTTAAAATCACCCCTCAGGTAATCTGTTTTTCCTCCATTTTAAATTCATTCTTTTTTTTTCTTTTTTTTTTGTTGCACTGTACCAAATGTGGCCTTGCAGAGAGGAAAACAACAAAGATTGGCCTGTTTTCTGCAGGCTAGATGAGCAATACCAATATCATGGCTTGTTAAGGTTCTCCCTCCTCACCCACGACTGTTCCACGGCTCCGCACATCACTGTCATTACCATCCCCACCACCTCCGGCAAGGCATCGCCGCCACGTCGTCTTCGTTAGACGCTCAACGTTCGAACACACAGTCATACATACGAAACAATCTTTAAACTGAAATAAATCCAATATGGATTTAGCCATTGAAGAAGAAAAAAAACAAAGCCAAAGCATTTAAATGGGTTTTGAATATAATGTTCAGAATCAAATTCTTTATTTCTATTCACTTAGAATATTTTCTCCTGTGCCAGTCTACTGGCCCTAATAGTGCCGTTCTTATTAATCTAGAGGGGTCGAGCCTTGCTGCACTGCATACACAATCAGGCGGGTTAAACTGGCCTGGCAAATGTTTATGAAGTGTAATTGCACAGCGGCCCTCCTCTGAGGCAGCGCTGGAGGAAGCTCCTCTACAGCTGGGCTTCTCTGAGGCTGTGCTGGAGGAAGCTCCTCTACAGCTGGGCTTCTCTGAGGCTGTGCTGGAGGAAGCTCCTCTACAGCTGGGCTTCTCTGAGGCTGTGCTGGAGGAAGCTCCTCTACAGCTGGGCTTCTCTGAGGCTGTGCTGGACTCTGAGGCTGTGCTGGAGGAAGCTCCTCTACAGCTGGGCTTCTCTGAGGCTGTGCTGGAGGAAGGTCCTCTACAGCTGGGCTTCCCAGGACTCTGTGCTAATATGTAATAACAGTTACCCCCGATGCCTTGCATATACATACCCTAAGTTCTCACACAGACACAGACTGGCTCACACAGAAACACACACATATAGACACACACACACACACACACACATACAGGCACACACACACACACACACACACACACACACACACACACACACACACACACACACACACACACACACACGTTGACTGGCTGCATAATGAAGGCTTCTGCACGAAGACTTTAAAAAAAGCGAGCGTCCAGGAGTCTAATTAGTACGAAGGCACGGGAGACTGAGGTGCTAACTTTCAGCGAGTGTAAAATTTAATTACAAATCAGAGGATGTCCTCAGACCGATTTTGCTGAATAAGGACAGTATAATTGCACGAGCCCTATGTTAATGTCTTTCACATTGAAATGTTAACTGTATCATTTAGCCCCGCATTTGGGAAAAAAAAAGAGGGGAGGGAAAAGGGGGGGGTGGGAGAAGAAAAAAATGAAAGAGAGGAAAGAGAAAAGCCCTCAGCCTAGATGTAGATGTTTGATGAGGCATGGAAGGAGGTGGTGCAGTTGGCATTTTTAATGTCAACATCTCCCCGCTCTGCGCTTGGTGCCAATCTGAACGCCCTCGTCTTATCTGTGGTGAACTATCTCCGTGCCTAGCGGCACCTTTCTCCATATCTGTGTGTGTGTGTGTGTGTGTGTGTGTGTGTGCGTGCGTGTGCGTGTGCGCGTGTGTGTGTGTGTGTGTGTGTGTGTGTGTGTTTTCTGTTGTCATGCTACAGTTTTGCCATCATGCTGGGCCTCACTGATAAATAAGGTGGATCATAAGTAGGTTACTGTAAGGCAGGACCTGGTTGGGATAGACAGGCTGGCAGAGAGACAAATGAGTGTGGCTCTTCTCCTCGACGTTGTGATTTATTTTTAAACATGGCAGCCACGCTGAAGATGTAAGAGCAAGTTTGAGGCTGTTATTTTTAGGTGGTCATTTTTTAAGGTGCTGTCATTCGTGTGTGTGTGTGTGTGTGTGTGTGTGTGTGTGTGTGTGTGTGTGTGTGTGTGTGTGTGTGTGTGTGTGCATGTGTGTGGGTGTGAGTATGTGCATGAGTGTGTGCATGTGTATATATGTATGTGAGTGTGTGCGTGCATGCCTGTGTGTATAATGAGCTGTGGACATGAGGTTGACCCTTTTATAATTAGGGGGAACACACAGGGACCTGGTGAGAGGTCCCCAGAAACCCGATCAGGAAACTCTTGCCTTTTTTTTTCATTTCTTTAGACCAGCGCTGGTTTTTTCTTCTCTCCCCCCCCCTCACACTCTCGGTTTTAGGGTGCAGTGCGGGAGAGACAGAGCACCCTAAGCACCACTGCAGGAGGAAACTCAAAATGGCAGCCAGGCTGAGGCAGACTGGGGCAACTCGCTGCTAGTGTTTTTTTTCTTTAATTTGTTTTTTTTTACATTTCTTTAAAAAAATATATATATTTTGAATATACAATTGACCCTGAGGAGGGCAGGTGTTCTCGAGGTATTTCACTAAGGGAATATGTTATCCTGTGCCCTTGTCATATTTTAAGGTGCACATTTTCTTCCATTGTCCTCTTCTTTTTATTTGTGAGGGAAAGGGAAATTATGAGAGCGCAGTGAGAGAGGGCTGATAAAATGATGTCGTGAGAGGTGGTGAACCCCTCTATGTTCTAGCCACAGACCTCATCTCGTCTTGCTTCTCCAGGGATTGCTGTGTTCTCCACATTGCGGCGTTTTGTCAGTGCGATGCAGAGAGTAGGCTGTTGGATAGATCTATGCAGAGCCTTGGCAAACACAGACTGCGGTGGGCCAGATCAGGGCCAGATCTGAGCCGGGTGTGTTTCAGAGTCGGCTGCTGGTCATGCATCATATCGTTAGGTGGTCTCCTCATGTCTACAGGCCAGCTAGCTTGTGGCTGTTTATCAGAACAACAACCTAACAAAACAAAACCTTCTAACAAAACCTTCAGTTGATGCTGCACTTTTGTGGTATTATGATACCCAAGGTTCATTAAATTGGATTGGATTACACATATAATCTGCAGACTGCATACTGCTGTTGGTTAGCTGGTTACATATCTCCACTGTGATATTTTAAAATATTTGATAAGATATCATGTTTTTTTTTTTTTAAAGAGTATGCTGACTAATTATCTTTTCAATTTAATCATTTGGGAAAAGAAATGGACATTGAGGAATACTGTTGGGACTTATTTGATTTATACATTAACAATTTGCCAGGCCCCTAGTTACACACATGCCTTTTTGATGTTTTTCCCCCCTTTAAACGTCCCATTAGGGTGCGGGTTGCCCAAGGTTTATTAGGTGCTGTGCTTTCTTCGCTATCAGCCCTTCCCCAGAAGTGATTATGCTAATTGCTGTTTGATCAGATGATTAAATTTTAATTCGATTAATCCCGTGCACTAAATGCTTTGAATACATTTGCGTCAGCCTGGCGGCATGGCATGATGGAACCCCTGTCCTCTTGCTCAAGGAAGAGGAATGGCCTGACGCAGGAAGGGGACGGTTTTTCCCTCAGTGACGGTAGATGTGCAGTGAGATTGGTGACGGTAGATGTGCAGTGAGATTGGTGGTTTTTCCCTCAGTGATGGTAGATGTGCAGTGAGATTGGTGACGGTAGGTAGATGTGCAGTGAGATTGGTGACGGTAGATGTGCAGTGAGATTGGTGGTTTGAAGGGGTAGAGGGTTGGTCCCTTGTTTCTTTAAAAAGCAAAAAGAAAATGGAGTTGTATATAGAATACATTTTTTTTATGCGCTTCGGTTTCAGAGGATTTCAGAACATTCACAAACACTTACCTGTTAGCTTCACAGAGAACCTTTGGGGGGCCATTTTAAAATGTACTTAGAATAGGTCCGGAGGCCATGGGAAAGGTTTCTCCTTTACACAAGGTTCTAAGTGGAACCCCTTTGACTCTTTAAGGTTCTTATGGAGTAGCAGCGTGGAACCGTTCAGGAATGGATAACTTCCGCAACGAGAGTTTACATTACAGCAGCTCATTTAACGCGCACTTTAGTCTTTTAAAGTTTTATCAGGATGGGTGCTTCGCGGGTACCAAACCCATGACCTTGGTGTTGTTAGCGCCTTGCTACACCAGTTGCGCTGCAGGGCCAGGGTAACTCTGTGTAATGGTCTTTCCACGTGACTCGCTCCGAAGCGCGGCAAGCGAGGTTCTCGAGCGACGGCTGCACGTTTAAGCGAAGCTGACGGGGGTCCAGATTGAGATCTCTCCGACGAAGGATGGATCGACCAATCAGACGGGCCGAGAGAGGAAGGCAGCATCCAGCTGCTGTGTCATAAGTGCTGACACACTTTAGCAGCTGTTCGCCAGAGACGCCGTGATTTAACTAAACGCCTGGATAAAAGCAACGGGAGAGGGAGTGAGACAGAGAGAGAGGGCGAGAGATAGAGGGAGAGAGAGCGAGAGAGAGAGGGGGCGAGAGGGAGATAGAGAGGGAGAGAGAGGGGAACACGCTCGTTAGCGGGCTAGCGGGAGCTGAGCATGCAGCTTTGCGGTCGAGGTGTCCATGAGACATTAGCTGCCACAAACAAATGCAGTTATTTAAATTAGGCCTCTCCTGTACTGGAATAGCTTGAGATTAGTTGCGTTTCATTTCAGAAGTAAACAAACACAATATTCTCCTCTGAAAATACTTTAACTAGCACTTTTCTATAGGATGAAATAAAAATATTGGAATAATCAGTGGTATCGTATGATCTAAAATAGTGTGGTTGTTTTTTCGGTGCTAGATTGAAAGAGAGCTTCTTAGAGGTACACACATTAGCATGCCTGGCGAGTAGCCTTGAAGATCACTGTCGGCCGTCTCATTCTGATCCATCACATGCTTTGGTCAGGTCAGATAAATCATTTAGCACGCCAAGGCCCTTTGATTTCCCAGCTCAACCTTCTCTCTCCTCTTGGAAAATGTCTCCATAGTTAGCGCATGTTTAGACAAACACCATGGAAAAACACCACAAGCTAATATCTGCAGATGGATTATTTTGATAAAACGAGAATATGAAAAATCAAACCATCTGACTTCAAAGACAGATGTGAACAACATGTTACAGGACTAATGAGCATTCGGGGAGGGTTCTAGCGGTGATGAATCCACTCCTGCACTGCAGAGACGTAGCAGTGAGACAGTACCGCGCGTATGTAGCGTGTATGGCTAACTTAGCCAAGCCTTCTCCTCTCACCCTACACTATATCTGCATCATGAATAGCCCTTTAACTCGTTTTCATACTATGGAGAATCTAACTGCCACCCTGCTGTTTACTGTGTGTGTATGTGTGTGTGTGTGTGTGTGTGTGTGTGTGTGTGTGTGTTTGTGTGTGTGTTTCTGTGTCATTGTGAGGCACTGGCTAATATAAAAGATCCAGTGATGAACAGGTGTGCTTTGTATCCTTACAACACATTAAAAAGCACACACACACACTCACACACACATTTCCTGTCCACTGTGTGTATGTGTGTGTGTGTGTGTTTGTTTGTGTGTGTGTGTATGCATGAGCTTCCCGCTGCAAGCGCAAACAGAGAGGAGTGTGTATAAGGGGTGATGGAAACACACACCTGCCGTCTCGCCACAACAAAGAGGACACTGAGGCCTCCACAGGCCCCTCTTTCATGGGCCCTCCGGAGCGACGTGTGTGTGGCTCTTGTGAATCTCCTTCCTGCTCTCCTCCATTTTGTTTTGGAGTGTGTGTGTGTGTGTGTGTGTGTGTGTGGGGGGGGGGGGCTCAGGTTGGGGTAGGCGATGGAGATGGCAAGCCAATGGGGCGCGTTGATGAACTCATTAACATCGCCGGCAGCGGCGACTCTTTGTTGGGATGCTCAATATATCAGTGTAGGAGATGCAAAACAGGGTAATGTCCTCGCACAACAGGGGCGATTGACTCCATGGCGCCTTTTGACCAGAGAGACAGAGAGGAGCCCTGTGCCGCTGAATGGACGAGTTGTGGCCCGAAGCACTGAGGAACTCTTTTATTTATCAGGAGTGCATCTTTCTAGCCAGTCCTCTCTTCTCTTCTCTTCTCATCTCTCCTCTTCTCCCCCTCTCCTTTCCTCTCTTCTCTCGCTTCACCCATAGGCCTCTGTGGCGAACGCTTGCCTTTTGGAAGCTGGGCACAAGTGATGAATCTGACCAAATGGCCTGAATATAAACAGGCCTCTTTTCATTTGTGCGAGTCGAAATATTTTTCTAATTCTTAAAGCTCCTCATTTATTAAAGGTCTTTCATGGTGCTTTGGCAGAACTCCTCTTCTGAAAAGCATACTTCTTCTTTTACAATTTAAAGAGGATAGTTGAAAACATTCAAGTTTGGCGTCAAAGGTGGCAGCTGCCCCAATGTGTTTAGGACATAGGCTCAGTGATATCAGATGTATTCCCAAGAGAGCATCTGTCTGATAGGAGTGTCAGTATCATTCTGTCTAGTTAAAAACATGTCTAAAGCCAACATTCTGCACAAATGCTCGCAGATCTTATGCAAATCTCCTTTTATAAAAACCCTTTGTAAGTGCAGTTATTACTGTGTATAAATACTATGTAGACGTATGTCAATCATTTTGAGGCATTATGAATACTTTATAACCACATGAATATATTTATAATGCTTTATAGATACTGGGTTCAAGTAAAGTGTAGTATCAGTGGCGGTTAGAAATAGCGACACAGGAAGTGTTTTTTTTTTGTCTTGTACCCTTGCAAGGTCATTCGCTGTGGAAACTTATTAAAAATGTGACAGACATGATCTGTTTAGGTTTTGGCAGTGATTTGGCCGCGTTTACTTCCACCGATTTAGCCATGCTAGTCAGACCGCCATTGAGAAGGCCTGTCAATAGGATTAGCATAAGCTCCCACGTGCCGTTTTTGTTTCATTTGATTTGCTGGCAGGGAATTATGTTGCTAGTTTAGAATACGCTGAATTACTCTGTGTGAATTTAGGAGAAATGTAGGTTACAGTATATGCCCACAATGAAGTCTCCATTTTGATGCAGAAGAAAGCACACTGGCAGCGTATGTGGACTGTTTACTACTGGTGTGATTTAGATCATGGAGTGCTTGGAGTACGTGGTGTCTGTGTTCACAAAATGGTGGAAAGGCACACACGTCTGTGAGAAAACAATCTCAGTTAAACTGCTGGATTTTGAGGCGTTTGCTTTTTTTTCACCGGTTCAAATAGGAATTTAATATTCCCTTCAGATTACAATGAAAAACAAAACACTGATACGATCTCAGCAAAAATTGCACTTGTTCGTTTTCAAAACGTTTAAATGTCCTTATCTAATTTGTTACTGACCGTTTCTAGCTATTAGTCTGAACATCTGAAATCCACATTAATCGGCTGGTCTAGCTGCAGTATTTTTCTTGTTGAAAACACCTCATAGCTTCTGTTACTATTTCATGTTCCCATATATATTTAAGATAGTAAGGAGTAATGTGATTTGTCTCCATTTGTGAACTAGTAAGAGTAACATCATATTAAATGACCCTTGACCCTTAGATAAATAAATGCTTTTATGAAGCCTGTGCTACAATGAGACACATTGAAGAGTGACCCAAGTGGGAACCTTTGCCCATTCACCTCTGACCTCTGGTGACTTGTGATTGGTTGGGCCCTCTTCCCTAGTTTGTACATCTTACCAATGAGTGATTGAGGGAAGTCCCTACAGGAGGTTCTTCTTCTCTCTTTCTCTCTCTGTCTTTCTCTCTCTGTCTTTCTCTCTCTGTCTTTCTCTCTCTGTCTTTTTCTGTCTGTCTTTCTCTCTCTGTCTGTCTCTCTCTCTCTCTCTCTCTCTCTCCGTTTGTCTTTTTACCCCGGTACGTTTCTGTTCAGTCTACTCAGCAACGGCAGAGGGAGCTTTTCTCTCTCACCCAACGGATTCGTGCGAGATAATCACTGTCGGTGTGCGAACTCATGCATATAACCACCCCACCCCCCCACCCCTAACATCCCCTTCAACCCCCCCCCCCCCCCTCCCAGAGCCCCCCCCCCCCCGTGTGCGCCTCAGACTGCTTGCACTCTTCCTCTTTAATGAGCGATTCATATTCACTCATTTAAAACATGACAACAGGAATCAGAGGCGCACCGCGGGGCTACAATCCGCACGTTTGCTTTCCCCCCCCCCCTCCTCCCTCACTCCCCCCCTTTCCCCGACATCAGAGGACGGATCTGTCTTCCCCTATCAGGGCCAGGCAGACGGCAGCAGGCTCGTGTCTGTCATGTGCCAGTTAATATTCATGAGAGCAAATTGGGAGATAGTCATTTGCCAAGTGCTGGAGCGCACTCTCGCCCCTGGGCACCAGTGGGGATGTGCTCCTGCGTATTGGCTTCTGAAACAGTCCCATGCCCCCCTGGCACTGCCACCGCACCCCCCCCCATCATCATCACTACCATAGTCTCTCCCATAACCCCTCATGTCCCGTATTCCCCCACTCCCCAAACCCCTCACACACACACACACACACACACACACACACACACACACACACGACCGGAGGCCCTTAGGCGTTTGGTGGAGTGCTGCTTTAATTACCTCTGTACCCCTGCCAGAGGCCGTCACCGTGGCGACTCCTCACCGTGGCCTGGTGGAAGGATGACAGAACCAGACAGCTTGGGCCCAGCTCCTCTCCTCTCCTCTCCTCTCCTCCCTCTCCTCTCCTCTCCTCTCCTCTCCTCTCCTCTCCTCTCTTTTTCTCTTCTCCCCTCTCCGCTCCTCTCCTCTTCTCCCCTCTCCTCCCTTCTCCTTTCCTCCTCCTCTCTTCTCTCTTTTCCTCTCCTCTCCTCTCAATGGTGCTTCCTCTCTGTCCCTCCATCTATCCTTCTCTCTCTGTCACTCTCTCCCACTCTCTCCCTCCATATGTCTACCTCTCCCTTCATCTCTCTCTTTCCCTCTCTTCATCTCCTTCTCTCTATATTTATATTGCTTTCCCTCTCTCTCTCCTCATCCTTTTCTCATTCCATCCTTCTCGTTCACTGTTTCCATCCTCTGTTCACTCTTTCTTTTTCCCTCTCTTCTTTTCCCTCTCCCCAGAGCTTCATGTGAGCTGGTTTCTGAAAGGAGTCTACTGTCCCTCTCCTCCTCCTCCTCCTCCTCCTCCTCCTCTCCCTCTCTTTCTCTCCTACCTGTCTCATGTGGGTTGATCTGTGTGTGGATAGGCAGCTTCCTTAGATCCTCCTGAAGTTTCCTACACTCCTTCCTTCCTCTCTCCCCCCCCCCCCCTCTCAGATCAGAGCTGCTCCCTCAGCTCTCTGCTCTCGGCTTCCTCTCCATCTGTGATCACCCACCCCCTCCACATCCATGACACCCCCCACAACACACACACACACACACACACACACACACACACACACACACACACACACACACACACACACACACACACACACACACACACACACACACACACACACACACACACACACACACACACAATCCAGCTCCTGCTTCTGTCGGAGACGTCCTATTCATGTGACAGCCCACTTTTAGGACAACTTAATTGCATGCTGTCAGGAAGACAGCGAAAGGACCCACCCCCTTGTAGGACCACATGGTGCTTTTCTTCGTGCATTTAGATATGTTTGACCTGCACCTGCTAGCGTCCTAAAGCAGAGCCCCAACCAGCTACGGCTAACCTGGGATGGGAAGGATAGCAAATTCAAATCCTGACAGATTATTTGGTCTGTGTGAGCGTGTTGTTTTGTGTGTGTGTGTGTGTGTGTGGTGTGTGTGTGTTTGGTTTGAATCCGATGGTTTGGAAGGGTGTGCTGACTATTCTTACTCGCCATCGCAAAAGAACTATTAACAGCAACACAAAGTGGAATGTGACTAATAGACAGTCATTGGCTTCCCAAGTATGGACGCCAAGGTTATCTCCAGGGAAGTCCTAAATTAAACAGATTAGAGGAGCTGTTAGGCAAGGCTTTGTGCTGTGTTACTGACTGATTTACCGTCCCAAATATCAACTGGTGCTACAATAGGTCTGACACAGATCAGCATTTACCTGAAGCTTAATACTGCTACAACCATCGCTAGATAACACAGATGGTTTTTCTTAACAGTCTATTTTCTATGGCCATACCGCTGTGATGTCTTTGTGAAATGTTGCCTTTGTTTCACCCATCTCTGGAGACCCACAGCTGTTGGCCAGTAATGCAGATTAATCAAATGCACAGAAATGACATAAAATAATATCTTTTCACTGTCCCTTCACATTTGTGTCATTATAGCAGATCAAGAAAGATGTTTATTTTGCATATTGTAGCTTTGGAGTAGGAGTGACATGTATCCCTGTGATATGAACTCTAGAATACCTTATGCATCTGCAGATCAGGAGACAGCCGGGCCCCGACATCCAAAGGGTTAACAGTGCCTCTCGTGTGTGTGTGTGTGTGTGTGTGTGTGTGTGTGTGCGTGTGCGTGTGTGTGTGCGTGTGTCTGTGTGTGTGTGTGTTTGGCGCAGTTTGCTCCATCAGCATCGATTGCACATTTACTCCAATGAAGCGTCTCAGTGGCCCTGAAAGGCCCGTGATGGGTGGTTACCCCCGACGACGGCCCATGGCGGTTGACGCCCCTGATTGATCAACCTCCATCACAAGCCGAGTGTGATGAGCCGGCCGTAACGTTCTTAATTAAAGCGCTTAATTGTTTTATATGGGTTGGAGTAGTAGACTGAGTGTGTGTGTGTGTGTGTGTGTGTGTGTGTGTGTGTGTGTGTGTGTGTGTGTGTGTTTGTGAGTGATTGAGTGTGTATGTGAGAGAGAGAGCTTGTGAATGTGTTTTTGTGTGTGTTTGTGTGTATGTTAGAGTGTGTGTGTGTGTGTGTGTGTGTGTGTGTGTTTTTGTGAGTGATTGAGTGTGTGTGTGTGTGATTTGGCGTGTGCTCTCAGACGAGTTGTATTTGTTTACACATGCTGTGCAATCTGGGTTTGTTTCTTTTAAAAAGGATATATTGAGATGTTTATTTACTCTTCAAATTGAGCACAGTCTTTAAAAACATAAAGACTTAAAACATGCAAATGGATCCGTTTGTAAATGCCTGCAGAGTGGTGTAATCTGCTGATGAATGCATGCAGTGCTGCTTCAGCTCATGCTATCAAAGCTTCATCAGTCCTTCCTGAGGTTGGGAAAAACTAAAATGTGTGCGAATGAATGAATGATATTAGCACGGTAATACTATGCCACACACTGGAGATAGTCTTTATCTCAAAGCAGAAATGATGTATTTAACTATTTAGCACAGACAGAAATGCCCCCTTGCTTTTGAGATTGATTGTGAAGGCTGCTAAGACATTGTAAATATCTGCCGATGAAACACCAAAAAACTATAACAAATATTTCATTTAATTTCTGAAAACAACTAGAATTATCTAGAGATTTGCCAGAAAATCCTCCTTTTTGTTTTGTTACAATGCCATCCTTTATGCTTTTTTGATACCCATACTAACACATTATTCACAGTTGTTGACTCATGATTTATACGAAATGAGTGTCTTTAGGCCTTGCTCAACCATTGCAAACTAGAATATAAAATGGACCCCTCAAAGCCACCATAGCTGCGATATGACACACTGTGTCGCCTTCCCCCACCTCCCCCCCTGTGTCCTTCAAAGTCACCTTGACCTGGCGAAGCCCTCTGTCCCTCATTTGTCAGGTAGACTAAGACCAGGCTGACCGAGGGACGTTGAAGGGAAGAGGCAACCAAAGCGAGTGCATTAAAGTCACTGGCGATAAGACTCAGGGCCATTCACATCATACCCTCTGAAACAAGGGGTGGTGCCGCCAGAACCCAACCGTCCATCTCCTCACACTAGAGAGAGCAGGTTAATATTAAATGGCGCCAAAGTCTTTTATGCTGTCCTGTTCGAGCAGAATGGAGGGGTGAGGGGGAGTGGAGGGCGGGGGGGTCGGGGGGGAGAGAGAGAAATGGAAAAAAAGCTTGATTAATTATGAATGCACACAATCCATTATTGAACAGTGTCACTTCTTCGTCTTTATGGTTGAGCTCATGAAAAATTATGTCAATTATGAATTTCCCTTTAGGTTGTTAAGCGCTGAAGTGGAGGCGCTCAGACAAGTAAGACAAGCGTAACCCTTTCGCCTGCCGCGCTTGCAGGGCCTCATCCTGGGTCGGCCACAGGGGCCCGCGCCGCTAATCAAGGTGCGCTAGCGGATTAGCGCGTCTGTAGCGCAACTGGTGGAGCAAGGCGCTAACAACCCCGAGTCACGGGCTCAGTACCTAGGGAGCACACACACGCTGATGAGAAGTGGGTACATGTGTAATGCTGTCAGCGGCGCTTTGGATAAAAGCATCTGGCGAATGACTTAAATGTAAAACGGGACCAGTTTGACTGGAGGGCACTTTTGTGTCTACGTAATGTTAGCCAATCAGGAGCTCTGAATTATAAAGACAGCGAATGAAAAAGGCAAGAGATTAGTCAACAGAGGTGTGCAGGGGTGTTTGGATTGCGGAAGACAGTCTTTGAAATACTAGCCAATGCGGTGGTGTAGTTAATAACAACATGATCTTCGTAGGGGTTTGCGATTGGAGGCTTCATGTTGTATGGTGTTAGTTGTGGCAAGTTTAACCCTTAATGTTCATTCAGTCCACTTTAGCTCAAATGGCACATTAAAAGGATTAATTTTGTCTCCTAAATGGAATGGTCTTCATGGGTCATAGTTCATGGTTCTTCTCTTAACCCTTAGCCGTGTGGAGCCAAGTCGACCTTGTGTTCCATTCCCAAAGTTTTTTTTAAATTAATATTCAGTATTCAGAACCAGGTTCTTGCCGGGGGAGCCGTTCACATCATGGTGGGGATGGAACCGTGTGTGTGCTTGATCTGTCTCCCATTTAGCTTTCTGTCGATCCGTGTTTTCGAAACGTAATGTCTTAAGACTCGGTGCGCTGAAACGGGCCATTTCCCCTTCTGATTTGAAGCATGTGCCTTTTTAAGCAGTCTCCTCTTTGATGTGATACACTCATTTTCATGTGTCATATTCACCGCCCAGAGGATCTTTCTGCTGACATCTTTTGATGTCTGAACCCTGCAGTAGACCTCGATTTTATATTCATTTAGAAAAGGCACTCGTGACTCCGAGCAGATTTTCTGAAAACATCCCTTTAAATTAGCTTATAAATTATTTTTTTTTTTTGTGTGTCTGTGGTGCCAAAGACTTTGTATTCCCGTAGTGACCTTTGGAATAGCATGCCCTAGTTCCCTAAGGCAGAAGAAACAAAAATGGCTTCTGCACTGTTGTTTCTGTTGTGTTACCCCCCCTTCCCTTGTAAAACAAACAGTCTCTGCATACAGGACCTGACAGTAAGCATCCTTTTTTACCCGATGTTGGTCTCTCTGTCTGATCTCCTGGCCTTGAGCTTCTTATCAGTGCAAACAACCCTGTGCTTCGCCTCAGCATATGGCTCCATCCGCGCCGCCTCTCATTAGCGCGTGGGCGGCCGCCATGATGATGAAGCTGAGGAGCGAGCGAGCGCTGAGCGCTAACTCCGGCCCGCGAAAAGCGTTTGCCACGAGTGACTGAGCGCGAGCGATCATCGGACAATTATGGGAAATATTTCAGGCCCGGACGTTGTTGGCTTTGCACATTTCGCAGATCATTTGAGCTGATGCCATCGTGACACTGGGGCCTGTGCTTTTGTTTTCACAGCTGAAGCTTGGCAATTGGGCTGTGCATGCATGTGTGTGTGTGTGTGTGTGTGTGTGTGTGTGTGTGTGTGTGTGTGTGCGTGCATGCGTGTCTGTATGTGTGTGCATGTGTGTCTGTGTGCGTGTGTGTGTGTGTGTGTGTGTCTGTTTGTGTTTGTGTTTGTGTTTGTGTTTGTGTTTGTGTTTGTGTGATGCATAGGAAGGATGACACATTGTTTATATGAATGTTATTGAGGTTTTATAAGGAGGCCAAAGACATTCTGCCCACTCGAAGGCCCTTTGTTGCCAAATTGGTGTGATATCTGTCCAGACGAATCACTGATAGTGATACGTAATGTCTACAAAGTGGCCTTAACCACACACAGTCATGTGTCTGTGATATGCCAGATGCCTGAGATACACAAATACAGTTATTTGGCTTCTTAAAGGGACCTGAGGATGCAACAGCTTGCTTGTGCCATATGCTTGTTTATAATTGTTTGTGTCTGTCTGTTAGCATATGTGTTTGTGTTTGTGTTCGTCTGTGTGCACGAGCGTGCGAGCCATTGAGTCTGTCTGTGTGTGTGTGTGTGTGCATGTGTTCGCTGCGCGAGCGCAAATGCATACCCGTACATACGCGCGCGTGTGTGTGTGTTAGTCTGTGTTTGTTTGAGCGAGTGCAAATTTGTGTGTTTGTGTGTGTGTGTGTGCATTCGCGTGTGTGTGTGTGTGTCTTCAGCGTCGAAGCGATGGAGCAGAGAGAGAGGGTGGAAACCGTTGCGATTTGAAACCTTGTTAGAAATTTATGAAGTGCTAAAATGTTTTATCCCTGGGGAGGGCATTGCCAGCTGTCACTGGTAAGCCCTTTGCAGCCTGGCAGCCAGCGTGCCCGTGCCCGAGCCCGAGACAGACAGAAGGAGAAGGAGTGTTGCTTGGAGGCAGTAAACGCCCCCGCCTTCAGGTGTTACCCTAACCACCACCAAATGAATAACACAAATTAGCACCCTCTCTCTCTCTCTCTGCAAAGGCCTCTTCCGTGAAGCGTTGCTAGGCTAAGATCTCAAGACAGTGTGCTTCTGTAGAGAAATGCTGACAGAATCTGTCATCAGCTAAAGATCATATTGATACTTTTTAGTGGAGGTGCTAACGGTGCTAGTCGTCAGGTGTAACTCAGCCACCAGTAAATGAATGACACATATTAGCGCCGCTATCTCTCACAGGCGAACTCTATGATGAAAGCCTGTACCGCTAAGCTAGCAGTCACAACAATGTGGCGCTACAGACAGGTGCAACAGCAGAGTTTTCCCCAAATGCTATTTTATTGATACTTTGTCCATAAGAAAGAGTGTGCTGTTGCTTTGTCATTGGATCTGCCGTAAGGTTTCATTTGCGATGTAACAGCTTATAATAATATGTTACTGTGGATACATTCACTAAGCAAGTGTCCCTCTTCTAGACATGAAATCAATTGTTTGCACCTTCAATTTTGTAAGACACTGCCAATATTTTTGGATTAAAATGCAATTATATCTAATCTATTTATCTCTTGTTTTTTTCTCTCTCTCTCTCTCTCTCTCTCTCTCCTTCCTCTCTTTTTTCCACTCATGCAGTTTTCAGCGAAGATCTACATTCCAGCGTATATTTTGTCAATGCATCTCTGCAAGAGATAGTGTTTGCCAGCACCACAGGGACCCTGGTTCCCTGTCCGGCCGCGGCGGCGCCCCCGGCCACGCTGCGCTGGTACCTCGCTACCGGAGAAGAGATCTACAACGTCCCAGGGATCCGCCACGTGCACCAGAATGGCACCCTCCAGATCTTCAACTTCCTCCCCTCCGGCTTCAGCAAGCTCATCCACGACAACACGTACTATTGCACAGCTGAAAACCCCTCAGGGAAAATCAGGAGTCAAGATGTTCACATTAAAGCCGGTGAGTGGACTGGAAAACCCTCCTACCGGAGTGAACAACCGCAAACATTACTGTAACGCCGTAATGCCAGTGATTCAATTTGAATTCCTCCCAAACTACAACAAACAACTGTAAACACCATTAGATCTTTAAAACGAACAACCGCAAACATTACTGTAACGCCGTAATGCCAGTGATTCAATTTGAATTCCTCCCAAAACTACAACAAACAACTGTAAACACCATTAGGTCTTTAAAACGAACAACCGCAAACATTACTGTAATGCCAAAGCCACTGAATTGAAAAAAAACTTTTACGAGCAACTGTTAACGTTAGTTTAACTTTAAATGTTCTGCATAGACCGTTTTCTGGTCAAGGACCAAAACATTGTCTTTCTCAATAGGGATGCAGGTAGCAATAAGGCCTTGAGGCAAGGGGGTTATATAAAGCTCCAATTATAAATATTGCGGAGACGAACAAAGTATTTAACCACATATATGAGTGCAGCATCACTAATTGTAAAGACAGTCTCGTATGTTTTATTAGTGTTATTGCATTTTTTAAGTTAAAACTGCATGCCACGTGTACCGTCTTGCAACGGCATGCCACAGTCTTGGTCCATATTAAGAGACAGGTAGAGACGCTCGTTAGGAGATTAAAAGGTTGTCGTCAGGTCTCCTGCAGGGATAAGACAAAGTCCCCACAAGCCCCTCTCCTGGTCTTTAAGAGGGGAGGAGCGCTGAGCACATCCTGACGATTAAGGGTAGGACATGGATACGGGAAACCTGATGTAACTGTGCAAATGCACTAACTGCACCGCTCCATGATCGTTTATGAGTACAGACCTTGGGATGACCTTTGAACTCTCTGAACTGAGGTGGATTTCCCCTTCTAGGCATTACATTCAGCCCTCATCTGTGCGTGATTAGAGATGAGTTCTCATACCATTTATCAGTAACATGTGGACTTATAGACCTGCCTTACACAATAATGGGATGAGGGAGGGGAAAGGGAAGCTATCGCTGCTATTAGCACCAGGATAAGAGAGGTGTATGATGCTGCATAACATGCTATTGCTGTGTAGTATTTACAGTTACATTTACTCACCTAGAAGACTCTCTTATCCAAAGCAACTCACAGTACAGAACAGATATACATCTTTTTCCATTCCATTTACACAGTATCCAGAACCTCGATGAACTTTGACCCTTTTCATCCAGGAAGAAATGTATGTTTCCTGTATGTTTTGGGCACACTGAGTTGCTGCCTGGCTTGTGTCTTTCCTCTCCCAGTGTTCCGGGAACCGTATACGGTGCGCGTGGAGGATCAAAAAGCCATGCGCGGCAGCGTAGCGGTCTTCAAGTGCATTATCCCTACCTTCGTGGAGGCCTACGTCTCGGTCGTCTCGTGGGAGAAGGACACCAACACGCTCGGCTCAGGTATGTCTAATGTGTTGTCTAATATGTCGACGAACTGGATATAGTGTTTCCATTCGCTGGGGTAGAATTATCTCAAAGCTCCACTCGTACATCTAGGTTACTCACCTCTTGGATGTTGTCAAAGATGAACTTAAGTATTGGTCATTTTTGGTCAATATCACATGATGTTTGTGTACATGAAATGGAGGATTTGTGATTCCCTGCCCTCAACTTATCTTCACCACAGTTTAACTCACTGAGTGGGGAGGAGGCAGTTTAGATATAGGGGCTTTGGGACTGGTTCTGGTTCTGGTGTTGTAGCTTGTTTGGTATGGAGGCAAAATGGCCGACTCAAACAAAGCTGTGATTCTTTGTAATCTGGAGAAAACATTCATTCCTTCACCGATTTGTTATTGTGGTTGTTATGGTGCCCAGCGATTACTAGACCGTGCTGCAGTTCATTAAGATTCATTACAAGATTCAGCAGTTTAGATTTTCACCCTTTGCTAGATAACTGGGCATTGTTGTTGATTGGTCATGGTGTTGTTTTGTCTTTTTCTCTTACTGAGAGAGGTTGTCACATTAAATCATGGTGCTTGCACCCCCGCCCTGCCCCCCACCCCACCCCAAATGACCGCTTCGCCCCCCTCCCCTGGCTCAAAGTGGGCCCATCGGCTCCCCGTATCGACCCAGTTCCAGCCTGATTGCAGCCGTTGAGTGCACTGGTTGATCACTTACATGTTAAATGGACTGGCCGACTCTTCGATTGCCTCCTACCCTCCGGGTGGTGTGGGGTTGTTTTATTTGGGGCAGTTAAAACGCTCGCCAGACGGGACTACTGTCCGGGACGTAAAGGGTGGGGCTGCGGTGGGGAGGTTAAGGGTTGGGCTGGGGGAGGTTAAGGGTGGGCTGAGGGTTAGGACAGTATTGTTGGTATGACAGGATTCTGTAATGTTCACATATGTTCGGCCATTTTGATTAAATGTGTCTAAATACAAAACGATTTAAAGGTTTAAGCCAGGATTTGATTAGATGTGTCTAAATACAAAAGATTTCTGCTTTAAGCCAGGGATTTGAGGATACGAGCCCAAGTGCTTTACAGCCTCTGTATCGCCACCCCCTTTTCCATGCCTGGCCCGCGATGGTGGTGATATGTCCCTGACGTCCACACAAAATGCATGCAGAGATTCATATCAGCGGAAGAGAAGGCAGGAGAGCCATGGCTGCTGAAATGTTTCTATTTCACTTTAGAAAAATCAATATGGCCCCTGATCAATAAACATCAACAGTCATGATTGGATACCATAATAGGGTTGTCATGGAAACACTCCTTTCTGGTCTTTTCTCTTGTTTTGAATCGGTCTGGCTGACTGAAAAAAAAAAAAAAAAAAAAAAGAAACAGGAATATTTAGCCTGCATGTCATTTTTACATCAGAATCAAACAAAATCCCTGACAGCACTGAGATATTTGAGTATTTCAGATTAAACGTGTGTGTTTGTGATACCACACGTCTGTAATGTTTGCCGTGTGGATAAGCTGGCATGCTTCCTGGAGGGGGGAGGGGGGGGGGGGGGGGGGGGGCTGTCGGGATCAGAGCTCTGGTCGTGTTTTGCAGTGGGATCTTGTGGCCCATTGTTTCTGCACTTGGCGCAATGAACAGGAGCGAGTGCGACCTGTCAAAGCCTTCAGTGCAGCCCAGCCTCTCACCACTTCACTCTAAATATTTAATGAGTGAGAGGTTCACAATGCACTTTACCTTGTCATAGAGAGAAATGGTGCACTGGGGTTTTTTTCTTTTTTTTTTTCGACCACATCTTGTGAGGCTTGTGTGTGGTTGTGTGTGTGTGTGTGGTTGTGTGTGTGGTTGTGTGTGCCTCTGTGCCTTTGTGCCTTGGTCTTTATCCAGACATTTATCTTTGCTATCAGTTTCAAAGCGAATCATTGGAGAAAATAGACTTTATTTTTTCGACTTCGCCATTTTGAATCTCAAACAGTTCGTTGAGCCAGCGGACCTTGCAGGAACGTCTTTCCTATTTCTCCAGCACTAGACAGAACCATTTGCTGAATTACTGCATATTTAAACCCCCGAAAAAGGTTCCGTTAAAAGGCTTGAGCTAGCAAGGTGTCTCCCGGAGGAACAAACCCTTTGTCTCTGAGAGTGTTGTTTTAGGGAATTCGGCCCCCCCCTTGAGTGATTCGTGAAAGAAAAGATGCCCCGAAAAAGCCAGATATGAACACCATCTCAAAGGACAGGGCAAAAAGCCCTCTCGCCGCACTAATGAATGTTTCATTTTCCTCTCCTTTCGTCCCTCCACACACACACACACACACACACACACACACACACACACACACACACACACAAAACACACACACACACACACACACACACACACACACACACACACTCTCCGTTATGCGTCAAAAGCTCGACTCACCGAGGTCAGGATGCACAGCATATGCCCAGGACGTTATAAGGTCATGCGATGCGGAGGTACAGTATAGCGCGTCCGTTATAATTGCCCTGGACAGATGGTAAGGTCACGCAGAGCCACTTCCTTAAAACCAACAACAACTGGCTCAAGACTTGTGATGAGGCACATCATTGCATACTAATTTCCAACCAGTCAGATTTGCCCTTTCACATCAAGTACTGTAACATTGAGTGTACTTGGTTAAGGGTTTGGAGAAACTGTATGCGTTTTTTCTTTCTTGTCTTTGGGAAAGGTTGCATACTATTAGGAGTTTAGTTTTAGGGAAATGGCTAGTTTAACAAATGCAGAAAGCAAATACCAGTGTCTGTAATGATTCAGGTCAACCTTGAACATGTAGCCTACAAAATTAGCATCTAGCAGTATCAATACTATAATACTGAAACCGCAACAATATTCAAATGAAGTAGCTCAATTATAGGCCTTGAAATTGAATAGTCATTGGAGGATTTTCTTTTGTTTTTAAGCATTTGGTGCTTTTTATTTAATCAAACCTCCACTTCTCCCTACTGCCCTTCACCAGTTTGCCAGTATGCCAGTCTGCTAGTATGCCAGTCTGCTAGTGTGCCAGTCTGCCACATCCGCTTAGAGTGGGCAGACAGGCGATCAGTGGCACTGACCATTTAACATCGCCCATTTCCTGGCAAATCACAGAGAAGATGAAATGCGTGATTACATAGTGCAGGCTTGTCTTAATTAACCAACTGTGATTGAAAATTTAATTACAATATGAATTACCTCTCAAAATAAGGACTGCTTAGTAGTCATTTGAAGCGGAGGCCTCGCTTTCAATTTGAATGAGAGGGGCCATGGCGCGGCGGGGAGAAACACACACGAGTGCTCACGAACACACACACACACACCCACACACACACCCACACACACACACACACACACACACACACACACACACACACACACACACACACACACACACACACACACACACACACACACACACGCACACATGCATGCACATACACAAAACCCTCCTCTAATGTTGCCACTAACTTACCATTACCCCGTCATGCATTTTAAAATGTTCCTACGCGTTCCTCTTTTCAAAACGCTGAAGCCTGGGCGTGCATCCTTCTCTCTCTCTCCTCTCTCTCCTCTCTCCTCTCTCTCTCTCTCCTCTCTCTTCTTTCTCTCTCTCTCTCTCCTCTCCTCTCTCTCTCCCCTCGTCTCCCCGCTTTTGATAAACAACTGCTGCCGTTAATAGAGAGATGAAAGGCTGGTGCAGGTGAGGGGGCCACACTGAGAGCCCGGATAGCAGCGCCCGACCGTGCCAGGGAGAGGCGCTTGCTCCTGCGGCCATGTTAGTGTGTGTGTGTGTGTGTGTGTGTGTGTGTGTGTGTGTGTGTGTGTGTGTGAGCGGTGAAGGCCTTTCTTTTATTTCTCTCTTTTTCTCTATCACTCTCTCTCTCTCCTCTCTCTTCTTTGTCTATCTCTTTCTCTCCCTCCTCTCTCTTTCTCTCTCTATTTCCTCCCTCTCTCTCTCTCTTCTCTCTCTCTCTCTCTCTCTCTCTCTCTCTCCTGTCCTTTTCCTGGTCCCTTCGCAGTGTGCTTTCATACCAGCCTTTGTCTCTTTGTCCGCACATGTGATCTGCCGTTTTCCATGTGCTTGCTTTGGTGGTGAATACGGCATAGCCAAGGTTACTGCATACTTGGCAGGAAGGACAAGTAATGACATGGCAGACACCGTTCTGGTTTTTAGTGTTTGCCATTGTGGTTCACGGCCATGACAACACATGATGTTATCCTGATACTGGAGAAAGACATTAAAGGGTCTTATTTCACCAATACTCCATCTTGGGTCCACAGATCATTGATGGGATGTCATTTTGAATTACGCCGTCACTGTCCAGGTGTCCATGCTGGTCCTGCTGTTCGCTATCAAACCAGTGCGATCTTTTAGCTTCCTCTCCGAGAATGATGCCGTCACACATTTCAACACATATCTCACATTAGACTTCCTACATGTGCGACATACAATAACGCCACTAACCATGTTCTTCTGTATGCTGTGACACATCTACGCATATGAGGGTTTTTATGCAAGACACATATTTGATTTGATGTGTAACAGACATATACACGTGTGATGTGACATCTCCATTTGCGGTGATAACGGGGGAGTTTGTCTCTCATCTGTGTTCTTTGCTGTGCGTCTGACTGAATGCATGGATCCTCTGGCTGGATGACATCTCAATCAGGACCTCCTGCTCTCAGCCTGTGGCCCTCAGGGAGCTAAGGGGGCTAATTAGCGCTGTGAGAATCAGCCAATGCGTGTGTCTGTGTGTGTGTGTGTGTGTGTGTGTGTGTGTGTGTGTGTGTGTGTGTGTGTGTGTGTGTGTGTGTGTGTGTGTGTGTGTGTGTGTGTGTGTGTGTGTGTGTGTGTGTGTGTGTGTGTGCATGTGTGTAACCACCTGCGGGGATCCTGTGCCTATGCATCCCCAGAGAGAGGTTAGCTGTGGCAGGGATTCGATCCGGCCCAAATCTGGTGCCGATTTTTTTCTAGCATCAGCTGCCACCTCTGCCTCACAGTGTGTGTGGATGTGGACTGTCTAGTGTGTGTGGTTGTGTACTGTCTAGTGTGTGTGTGGTTGTGTACTGTCTAGTGTGTGTGGATGTGGACTGTCTAGTGTGTGTGGTTGTGTACTGTCTAGTGTGTGTGGTTGTGTACTGTCTAGTGTGTGTGGATGTGTACTTTCTAGTGTGTGTGGTTGTGTACTGTCTAGTCTGTGGAAAAGGGAGAGTGGATGGTATCAGAAGTAGCCTCTAGAATGGACTGGAATTTTCCAGAGAAAGCTATTTCTCTGTCTCGTTATTTATTTATTTGTTATTTGTGTTTTTTTTAGCTAAGCAGAGCAGAATGTATTATTTCTCTTTTGGGGGTGGAGATGATGTGCATGAATACATTTTTATTTCTTCATATTTTTTTTTCTTTTGCCAGCATAATACTGTATATTTTTTCATTCTCTCTCTCTCTCTCTCTCTCTCTCTCTCTCTTTCTCTCTCGCATAGCCTGTTCTGTCTTTGTCCACAAAACTGCTCAATTCAACAAAGCTCAGTTGAACGGTCTGTGTGGAGGAATTGTAAAAAATGGTTGTGTTTTTATTCATAACCGTGACCTCTTCACAGTCTTTCCCTTCCGAATCATGCCCATGTAGATTATGTTTTTATCCCATGCCACCGCTTTAGGGTGGTACATTAAATTAGTATCTCAAATTATTAGATTAGTATGCACT
>NC_045160.1:23698546-23701046 GCF_900700415.2 Clupea harengus
AGCCTAGCAGCCGCTAACATAATACGGGCACTATCAGTGCCTAAAGTGGTCAGTTTGCCACTTATCTCCCATCTGTTTGAGACGTCGATGAATTCCTCTGCACAGTCCTTCGCTGTATGTCGCGAATGTTTTTTTTTTTTTTTTACTTCCAATGCAAAAGATCTCAATTTCCATACATTGTCAATAAAATGAGCTGTGACACCCAGGTAATTGTCATTTCTGACTGACGTCCAGTTGTCACCAGTAAGGGCGACGCTGGCAGCTTGTTCGAGGAGCTGAATTTTTCGTGCTCTCTCGCCGTCATACAAGGAATGTATGCGACAGTAAATCGTAAGAATTGTCCCCTGAAGGAATTCGAATCACCTCAGACAACCCACCGTCCTCAACTATGTTGATGGGCCGACAGTCACCGGCAACCTAAACTGCGTAAGCGTTGGTAACCTTTTCACGGACTGGTCTAGTTATTTTAGTGAAGTCGTGGAGTGTGGGTTGGCGACCATCTAACCTGGGACTGCTTTCTGTCGGGTGATAACTTTCTGTCGGGTAATAACTTAAAGACGAGCTGCTTCTGTGATAGCTAAATTCAGCTTGACAAATGCTACATACAACTTTAGTTTTACGCTTAAACAGAAACTTTCCGCCCAACAATCCCTCTGCTCTCTCCATCTTCAACTACCGTCTCGGTCTCTCCTATTCCTGACTGCAGGCACGCGGCGGTTTCGTGTCATGTGTCAATGCACATCGGAAGTAAACAAAGTTAAATTAACTGCCTTAAAATATTGTATCGCATTAATCTCGGCCACAATAATCTCATAGATTAACGCGTTAACTTTGACAGCCCTAATTTTAATACATTTTATTGGCAAAGATAACAATTTACATTACAGTTCGTAATACTCTCAGAACCAGATCATTTTTTCTTCTTTGCCTGAACCACCAGTGTCTTCTGCCCGCTTCTGCTGTTTTGCCAAGTCTCAGCCTCGCCCCTTTCTCTTCTTCAGCAGGCGTGCTTTCAGCTTCTGATGGTGGTCTGCACTGGTGATTCAACAAGGCAACTTCGCGTTAATATTTCCATGCACTCGCGCACCTGTTCGCAATTCACTGAATCTCGCGCTCCCTTCAGGCACGCGCACCTGTTCGCAGTTCACTGAATATGAATACCTACACCCCCCCCCTCCCCAAAAAACATTTCTCATCGAATCTACACGATTCACGTAGGTCGCCTATTTTGGTTTCAAAACGGCGAATTTCGCCGAAAGGTGAGGGATTTTCATGCCTGAGTATGTTTTTAATGCCCTGTCCTGAGGTACTATTCAGTATGTTTTTAGTGCCCTGTCCTGAGGTACTATTCAGTATGTTTTTAGTGCCCTGTCCTGAGGTACTATTCAGTATGTTTTTAGTGCCCTGTCCTGAGGTACTATTCAGTATGTTTTTAGTGCCCTCTAGGAGATATTCTACACTTAGGTATTCTGCCTTTAATCTCATTCACTGCCCGTATTGCTGATATGGGGGTCTGAGCATCATTACATACAAGATACGTACATGCACAAACAACACATTACATACCTGCACAAACACATTTATACATATCAGCTATGCTCCTGTGTGAGTGTGTGTGTGTGTGTGTGTGTGTGTGTGTGTTTGTCTGTCTGTCTGTTTGTGTGTATGTGTGTGTGTCTGTGTGTGCGTGTGCGCGTGCATCCATGTGTGTGCGTGTGTGTGTGTGTGTGTGTGTGTGTGTGTGTGTCTGTTTGTGTGTGTGTGTGTGTGTGTGTGTGTGTCTGTGTCTGTCTGTATGTGTCTTATACATATCAGCTATGCTCCTGTGTGAGTGTGTGTGTGTGTGTGTGTGTGTGTGTGTGTGTGTGTGTGTGTGTTTGTCTGTCTGTTTGTGTATGTGTGTGCGTGTGTGTGTGTGTGTGTGTGTGTATGTGTGGTGTGTGTGTGTGTGTGTGTGTGTGTGTGTGTGTGTGTGTGTGTGTGTGTATGTGGTGTGGCTCTGAGGGCTCCCTGTGCTCAGGGTGTGACTGCAGTCATTTCCATTGTCTGAGGAGAGGAGGACCGTCCACACCGGGCCTGATTTATGGTGTGAGGGAATGACCTCCATCAGCCCACTGCTCCCTTAAGGGCCTCTCTGCTAGTCACACACACACACACACACACACACACACACACACACACACACACACACACACACACACACACACACACACACACACACACACACACACACACAGACACACACACACACACACACACACACACACAGACAGGCATGCATGCATGCACATACATACCCAGACATAGAAACACATAAGGATACACAGACATGCACACATGCACACATGCAGACAGACAGACAGACAGTCCCACAACACACACTTATTTACACAGCCACCCCTCACATCACAATCCAAGAGCGTCAGTCAGGCCTGGCTGAAGATGGAGAAGGACACTAGTTTGATAGCCCTCTACTGTGTGTGTGTGTGTGTGTGTGTGT
>NC_045160.1:23706046-23708546 GCF_900700415.2 Clupea harengus
GTGGTGTTGGACTCCAGTGGTGTTGGACTCCAGTGGTGTTAGGCTCTGAGGCCATGTGGTGAGGGACTGAAGTGGTCTTGGACTGCAGTGGTCTTGGACTCCAGTGGTCTTGGACTCCAGTGGTGTTGGACTCCAGTGGTGTTGGACTGCAGTGGTGTTGGACTCCAGTGGTGTTGGACTCCAGTGGTGTTAGGCTCTGAGGCCATGTGGTGAGGGACTGAAGTGGTCTTGGACTGCAGTGGTCTTGGACTCCAGTGGTCTTGGACTCCAGTGGTGTTGGACTCCAGTGGTGTTGGACTGCAGTGGTGTTGGACTCCAGTGGTGTTGGACTCCAGTGGTGTTAGGCTCTGAGGCCATGTGGTGAGGGACTGAAGTGGTCTTGGACTGCAGTGGTCTTGGACTCCAGTGGTCTTGGACTCCAGTGGTGTTGGACTCCAGTGGTGTTGGACTGCAGTGGTGTTGGACTCCAGTGGTGTTGGACTCCAGTGGTGTTGGACTCCAGTGGTGTTGGACTGCAGTGGTGTTGGACTCCAGTGGTGTTGGACTCCAGTGGTGTTGGACTGCAGTGGTCTTGGACTCCAGTGGTCTTGGACTCCAGTGGTGTTGGACTGCAGTGGTGTTAGGCTCTGAGGCCATGTGGTGAGGGACTGAAGTGGTCTTGGACTCCAGTGGTCTTGGACTCCAGTGGTGTTGGACTGCAGTGGTCTTGGACTCCAGTGGTGTTGGACTGCAGTGGTCTTGGACTGCAGTGGTCTTGGACTCCAGTGGTCTTGGACTCCAGTGGTGTTGGACTGCAGTGGTGTTAGGCTCTGAGGCCATGTGGTGAGGGACTGAAGTGGTCTTGGACTGCAGTGGTCTTGGACTGCAGTGGTCTTGGACTGCAGTGGTCTTGGACTCCAGTGGTACTGGACTCCAGTGGTCTTGGACTCCAGTGGTGTTGGACTCCAGTGGTGTTGGACTCCAGTGGTCTTGGACTCCAGTGGTGTTGGGCTCCAGTGGTCTTGGACTCCAGTGGTGTTGGACTGCAGTGGTACTGCTTGCACCAGGGCTCCGTCTGTACTGTGTTTGTATCTCATGCTGGGTCTATCACTGGACTCTGATCTACGCATCGTCCCTCCTCTGGTCTGCCTCCAGTGCACCCCCCCCCCCCCCCCCCACACACACACACACACACACACCTCAGCTGTAGAGCACAGTTAATGAAGGCCCCCGGTCTCCAGGGCCCTGCTGAGGACCCGTCCTTCCCGCGTCTCTCAGGATTGTTGTGTTGGTGTGTGTGAATGCCCTCAGGGCAGTGGCAGGATACACTCGGCCTGAGCAAATTGGTGAGTGACAGATCAAAGCGGCCAATGCGTGGCAAGATGAGGTGGGAATTTAATTAGAAAAAACATTCTCATTGGTTGAGATTATTATTATGTTTTCTTTTTCTCGAATGTACGTCATTTTTGCAGGATACAATATAAGATTGACACACACACACACACATACACACAGAATGCAAAAAGGGCTGAACATGTGCAGACATTGAAATGTGAAAATAGCAAATGTCAGCAGTGGCCGTGTGTGTGAGCTGTGAATGTTCTCTTCCTGTGGCTGGCGAGAGAGAGAGAGAGGGAGAGAGGGAGGGAGAGAGAGAGAGTGATTATGGCTGATTTCTCCTGTAATTGCTGGGTTATGAGCTCAAGCCTTCCCGTCACTAGAGCGGCTAACAGAGCCGCTAAAAGTAGCAGACAGAGGCTTCTTAGCCGGAGAGAACTCCTTAATCCTCACACGCAAGTTCACCTTAAAGACGACTTTGATACGGGTCGTTCAACCGAACCACCAAACTGAGAAATATCTAGTTGGAGTGAACCATTAGAGGATAATTGAAGGAATCCCTCATTGTTATGTTTTCTTAGTCTCTGCATATGAGCAGCAAGGGAATTATGCCAGTGAAATTTGATCCAAGTTTCGTTTGATGATTTGCGTTGATAGTAGTTTATCAGTCCTTAAAGCCTTTATCACTGCATCTTACTCATCTACCCACAGAAGACGCAAAGCTTCTGAAGATAGAGAAGAGACGTTACTAATATAATTATATTATAATAATATCATATAAAAGTTAATAATATACCAGAAATAACACAAACATATGCAAATAAACCACATGCAAATATGATGAGCAGAAATTAAAAGACGATTATTTGAGTCTTTTATTTATTTCCTGTCTTTGGCCATGCGGAACTATCTTTGAGTTCTTAGGTTCCATGTCTTTCACCTCCTGTCTGAGATCATGCTCAGGCTGTGCATTAGCGTGTGCTGGGTGCTGTATTTAGTATGTTACAGGCTGAAGTCATGAGTATTAGCGTGTGCTGGGTGCTGTATTTGGTATGTTACAGGCTGAAGTCTTGAGTATTAGCGTGTGCTGGGTGCTGTATTTAGTGTGTTACAGGCTGAAGTCTTGAGTATTAGCGTGTTTTGGTGCTGTATTTGGTATGTTACAGGCTGAAGTCTTGAGTAT
>NC_045160.1:23718546-23721046 GCF_900700415.2 Clupea harengus
TCTCTTTCTTTCTCTGTCTCTGTTTATCCACTTCATCTATCTGTCTCATTTTTTGCCCTGTCTTATCATGGCATCTTTACCCCTTTCCTTCCCTTAGTCTCTTTTTCTCCTTGTTCCTCTCTTTCTCCATCTCTATATTGCCTCTATCTCTCTCGCACACACCCACACAAAAACAAAAGCACAACACACACACACACACACACACACACACACAATACTGTATATCCTAGCAGCCCCTTAGGAAAAACACACAATGCTACCATGTTTATCTATATAGTAGGTTAGTCAGAGGGCCTTTCATCTGTAAATCTTCCCTGGGCTCAACTGGACACATTGCAGATGGTAGGAACCCATACGATGGAAGCTGAAGCAGGGAAGCTGGTGTAGTGTGACTGGGATGCCTGCAGTAATCCCCTCCCAGGCCACCCTCTGTATACATGCACTCCCTGGAGGGAAGCACGTATGGGGACGGGGGAGGGGCGGTGGGGACGGGGGACGGGGGGGGGGGGTGGGAGGTTGAGGGTGAGGATAGCACATCTTGCTCCTTCCCTGTCAAAAGCTCCTTAGCTGATTTGAAAATATGCTTTGATTTAAAACGCTCAGCTGCTGTTTTTGACAAGTCTGTATCCGATAATCGTATCCTATGACAACGCTTCCCTTTATCCCCGTAATCTCTGCTGGGATTTGTTTATTGTTCGTTATTTCAGACGTGGGATGATATAATCTGACCCTAATCTGTGTTCAAAGTTTTGAGTCGCTGTTTCTTTTTTTAGACTCGACATTCATGGCACTCTAAAGGGGAACCGATTTGATCCCTAGTGTGTCACTGGGTCAGGGTTTGTTTTTGTTGTTCTGTTTGTTTGTTTGTTTAGTGTTGCCTTCCGATTATTTTAGTAGGCTAATCCCCAGAAATTCTTTATCAGTCATTTTCTACAAGTAGAAAGAAATAATTTGACAGTAATCTGCACTGTTTTTTTATTTTTGACTGTATTTTAGGTTTTCATTTCTTTATAAAGGGGCTCATATGACCCTTATTGTATTGCAGGTTGTTGTTACTTCTGGGTGGTTGGGATTCCTGAGGCCCTATAAGGTTTTACTGTGGCAGAGAGGTACACCTACTCTGTGACAGAGCGTCATAAGACCTGACCGCTGTCCGTGGTACTGAAGCATTGCATGCTTCAAAGACTCCTATACATAGACTTGGGCGAGCATTCCTCTCTTTTCCTTTCTCTCCCTCTATCCTTTCCTTTCTTTCACCCCATATCTCTCATTTTTCTGTCTCTCTTCTTCTCTCCTTTTCTCTCTCTCTTTCTCTGTTAATCCACCATGAACAGTTAGTCCGTCTCATATTTCTCCCTTGCCTTGTTTAGATATATAATTTTTCTTTCTCTATCCCTATATTGCTCTCTCTCTCTCTCTCTCTCTCTCTCACACACACACACACACACACACACACACACACACACACACACACACACACACACACACACACACACACACACAGACACACACACATTTCTGTGTTTGAGACTAGTTGCTCTGAGGGTGTCCCACTGACCTAAAGTCTGGTCTTGAGAGTGAAGTGGAGCTAATGCAGAGTATCTGTGTGTGTGTGTGTGTGTGTGTGTGTGTGTGTGTGTGTGTGTGTGTGTGTGTAAATGTGTTGGCGGAGCGGGATCAAATGCATGCACAGCAGGAGTAGAGTGGGGAGAATGGGAGACTGTGTGTGTGTGTGAGTGTGAGAGAGAGTGGTGAATCTGATGGAGCTAATTCCATCAAGGACTCAAAGAAATGAGATGTAGTGTTGGAACTCTCTAGGTGTCGCCTGCAGTCTGTCTCTTTGGAAGGCACCTTGTCTAGGAAGATGTCCTGTCTGGGCAGAGAGTCCTCTCAAGACCTATGCCAACCGAGTCGAACATAAGACCAGAGGCCTTACAGTGTCACTTGTAATGTTAAACTGTTAAGAGAGGTTATTTGTATATCTTAGTTACTATTAGCCTCTAAATTGTAGGACAATCAGCCTCATTGACTTCCGATGTCTAATTAACTGGAACAGAAAGACACTCAACACTTGGCCTGAACCGGAAGCAAGAAAAAGAGAAAGAGACACTGGATAAAGAACTTGTCACACAACATGAAAACCATCCCTTTTTTACCAAGCGTGTTCCTGAAGGCATTAACCAATCTAAGTCCCACGTCAGTCAGCACACTTTAAAAAAAAAAAAGCAACATTTGCAGTATCATCAGCATCAGGGGGCAGGGCCTACAGTAATCGTACAGTATTGTAATGTGCTACTACCAGTGACAGACCGAGATTGAGAAAGAGAGACACAGATAACAGAAGAGTGAGACAGACAGGGAAAAGAGCGTGGGAAAGAAGAATACGGAAAGGAGCGGAGCAGACAGACAGGTAGAGAAAGAGAGAGCGCCAGACAGACAGACAGACAGGTAGAGAAAGAGAGAGCGACAGACAGACAGACAGACAGGTAGAGAAAGAGAG
>NC_045160.1:23731046-23733546 GCF_900700415.2 Clupea harengus
TGTGTGTGTGTGTGTGTGTGTGTGTGTGTGTCTGTATGTGGGCCTGGCAGAGCATCTGTTTCCTCCCTGCCATTTCCGTGTTGGCTCTGCTGGGGCTGCCCATAAAAACACTGCGCTCAGGAAATCCTCCGGTCGCTGCTTCGCTCTGCAAATTACCCTGATTGCAAGACGCCGGCCTAGCGAGGGCTAAGGGAGCGGAGCAACACAAACACATGAGACTGATGTGTTGGTCTCACTGTATCATGTCGTTAAATCACACAACAGCTCACTGCATCGTGTCGTTAAATCACACAACAGCTCACTGTATCATGTCATTAAATCACACGACAGCTCACTTCATCGTGTCATTAAATCACACGACAGCTCACTGTATCGTGACGTTAAATCACACGACAGCTCACTGTATCGTGTCGTTAAATCACACGACAGCTCACTGTATCGTGTCGTTAAATCACACAACAGCTCACTGTTTTTCCTCTTCTGTCATTAAATCACACGACAGCTCACTGTATTTCCTCTTCTGTCATTAAATCACACGACAGCTCACTGTATTTCCTCTTCTGTCATTAAATCACACGACAGCTCACTGTATTTCCTCTTCTGTAATTAAATCACACGACAGCTCACTATTTCCTCTTGTCATTAAATCACATGGCAATAGCTAGTCGTTTTGCAGCATTTCTCTCTCCCTCTCTCTCCCTCTCTTTCTCTTTTTCTCGCACCCTCTCCATCTGACATGCAGTCAGCAGTTCTCTATTAGTGTTTATTAGTTCCCCTCACCAGTTGCTGCAGGTTTAATTAAAGTCCATTGACACGGCTGGCTGATTGTTTCTGTGATTAACACCGCATTTGGACGACCATAAACCTGAGGTGAGACACAGTGAACAGGCAGATGCCTATCACGCCTCTGGCTCCGTCTCCGATGCCACACAAAGGGGTTTCTCCACCCAGATGGCAGGGGTCAGGAACAGGTTTGCGGAGGCCAGAACCACACCAGATTTGGGCCACATCCCGCCAGATTGTTCTGTAAGCCTAGAGTCAGAAAGGATCCACTGTGTGTGTGTGGATCCACAAACCAAGTTTTGGGTCAGAACCACACCAGATCTGCACTCTAAAGTGGATTCCCACACCAGATCTGCACTCTAAAGTGGATTCCCACACCAGATGGTGACCAGTAGGTGACTCTGGGGGAGATCTGACCAGAGCCGGACCAAATCTCGGGCCATAGCTTAGGATCTCTCCCATGGATCTGGACAGGAACCATGCTAGGTTTGGGTCAGGCAGGCCCGTCCCATATATGAGCCACGTCAGAGCAGATGGGTGCGGAACCAGAGGTTCTATGGGAGGGGGGGGTGATCCATAGACATGTGTAATACAATTTCAAAAATCTTGATATACGAAAAATAAATTCCTTTTTTTCCTCCAATTACCCTTAAAAGAACTATAATTGCAATGGCAATGTCCCTCCAAGAGACAAGGACTACTTATGTAATGTCATGCCTCATAACTCTTGTTTGAAGGCATAACCATAGCTATAGTCCTCTCCACTCTCTCTCCATTTCACCTTCACTCTTCAGGTCAGAGCCCAAACCCACTGACCCAGACGCCGCTCACCTCCTCGTGTTCATGATACACCCCACCGCAATCCCACAGTCCTCTCTGATGAGCCTCGAGATGCAATCACGCCACGGTGCCAATGTTTACAATCACCGCAATCGCCCCCCCTTGCCTGGTCTCCCCTGACGGAGGTGCCACCACTCAGATCCTCTCCTCTCCTCTTTTTTTTTCTTCTGCCCCGTCCACTTAATTGGTCTCATCTGACTTTAATTACATGAAGAGTAGGAAGTAGCAATCTCAAGTAGATCAAATTAAGCTCTATGCAAATCCTGAAGTGCCTGGCTCCTGCCCGCGTGCGCTGACAATCTCCTATCTGCCGGAGGAAAAAAAAAAAAAAAAAAACGTCATGTGACTGGATCTTGACACTGGAAATCACCTCATTAGAAATGTTAAGGTTGCGTTTCAGAAGTCTCCCCTCTGGAAACGGTTTCACTCCGGGACCAGGAAAACAGCATTGTTGTGTGGACGCAAGGTCCAAATGCAACGAAACTTTGGGAATTTGGGAAAACTCTGATTTCACCGTTGTCGTGTGGACGGGGCCTGTCTACCTCCCCAGTGTGAAATGACTAATCTATTGTGTGAAATTATATTTTTTTTTAAAAGAGAGAGAGAAGGAAGAGCGAGAAAGAGAGAGCAAATATGACAGGCAGGGAACTCACGCTGCCAAGAATCTTGGAAATGGTTTAGCTACTTTAGGATGTGAGTCACAAGAAAAATTATGCACATCCATTTGAACACCAGTATGGCCTCCTCCAAAACACAATGTAAAAGAAACATTTGGTTTTTGGAAAACCAATCTTCATTTTTGCTGCTATTCCAGTAAACTGTAGCAGTATCAGACATGTCTAAACACATACTGTATATCGTAGCATGTCTATTTGTT
>NC_045160.1:23743546-23748546 GCF_900700415.2 Clupea harengus
CACACAAACACATATACATACACATACACACACACACACACACACCACACACATACACACACACACACACACACACACACACACACAGATACACACTCACACAGATACACACTCACACAGATACACACTCACACAATACACACACACACACAAACACACACACTAACACACACACACACACACACACACACACACACACAGATACACACTCACACAGATACACACATGCGCACACACACACACACACACACACACACACACACACACACACACACACACACACACACACACACACACACACACACACACACACACAATCACACAGGGGCTAGAAGCTGGGCGACATGGCTCACTGTCTGGAGGAAACAGAGAAGGCAAATGCATGTGTTTCCCCTGTGCCTTGACCATAGTGCAGCCTATATATATATACTGTATATGTATATAGTATTTAGATATATAGTATATAGATATAGTCAAGAAACATCTTGGGAACTAAGTATCATTTCATAGTTTTTTTTATGTTTTGCCCATTCAATTTCTATGTATTATATCTATGCAGTATGCAGTATGTGAATCTATGTGTGTGTGAGAGTGTGTTAGTGAATGCGTGTGTCTGTGAGCTTTTGTGGTGTGTAAGTGAGTGTGTGTGAGAGTGTGTTAGTGAATGCATCTGTCTGTGAGCTTTTGTAGTGTGTAAGTGAGTGTGTGTGAAGGGTGAGTGACTGACATGTGTAAAGGTTATTTCGGGGTGTCTCCATACAGGAAGGAGGGGGCTGAGGGGGCGTGTGGCAGTGGGGGGTTCTAGAAGCAGCGTTTCCCTGACAACGGCAGTAGCTGTCAACACCTCATTCTAATAGTGACAAATGGTGCTTATTACATCAGCGCTAATTTCCCTTGCAATCCTCCTCAGATGAAGATACTTAGCCTGGGCTGATCGAATTGTGTCACAGTAATGACTGGGAGCAGAGCCTATTAGAAGGCAGGGCCTCTGGTTTGGGTGTCATGCCTTATAGTTGAGCGGATCACTCAGGCTCACTGAACTACCTTCAGACACGTGAGGGGACAACCTATTCAGCCTACGCACACACACACACACACACACACACACACACACACACACACACACACACACACACACACACACACACACACAGACCACACTCACAGACACACACACTATTACACACACACTATTACACACACTCTTATACAGACTCTTATACAAACACACACACACACACACAGACACACACTCACAGACACACTCACAGACACACACTCTTACACACACTCTTATACAGACTATTATACAAACACACACACACAAACACACACAAACGCACACACAAAGAAACACACACACAGACACACACTCATACACAAACACACACAGACACATACAGACACACTTGCAGACACAGGCACACACACACCCTCAAATCTACACACATTGTCACTCATGCACAGACATATACACATACAGTATATTTTTTCACACTCACAATTAGGCATACATATTTATTACATATTTTTCACAATCATTTTCACACTTGTCTCAATAATATTTTTCAAAACACTTACAGTAACACATTCACAATCAGTTGACTATGTGAACTAAACACTTAACACATTCACAATCAGTAGACTATGTGAACTAAACTGTGGGTGCTTTTGCATTGCTTTGATACAAAATGCATTCAATGACCACTTCATCCAAAATTCATGGACACTTGTCTCAGTCAATGTTCGCCAGCAGCATAACTCTGTGCAACTACAGCAAATTTTATATTTAGACACTCTGTTCAAAACAGTTAACTTTCAGCTCAAAACCAGACAACATTTAGATGACTGTAGAAGGAAATATGCTGTATTTTGACAGACAAATATAAACTTTATACAGATTTCTGCAGAAAATGCATACTGTTTTTTGCTTTGTTTTGTTCGTTTTTGGCCTCGTTACCAACTAGTGGTACTGTAGTACATTATTCCCATTGAAATGTGCTGGTAGGAAGGGAAAATATAGCTGAAGTTGTCGCTGAAGAGATTCTTCCACTGCTGCTGCTGTGTATGTAAGTCATGGGCCATCAGTGAGACAAAGTCACCCAAAAAATGCAACAACAGTAAAGGCATAGACGCACCATAAAAGGGGGCACCTGTCAGTTAGCTGAGTACACATTCACTGGGGCTGTGTGTGTGTGTGTGTGTGTGTGTGTGTGTGTGTGTGTTGTGTGTGTGTGTGTGTGTGTGTGTGTGTGTGTGTGTGTGTGTGCATATGCATGTGTGTGTGTGTGTGTGTGGGGGGGGGGGGGGGGGGGGGTGGAGGGGCGGGCGTAGCTGCACTGTTGCCTGGCAGGACTGCGGAGGAACTGTAGCAGGCAGAAATAGAATGGACAGGGCTGCCTTCAGAAGCCAACGCTGCTCTCCAACGCAAATCAATGTCAAGTGACTAGAGTGGGCCACCATCTTCAGAGCACAACACTGGGCACTGCCAGCGTAGCACGTCACGTCAGGTCACGTCAGGTCACGGCACAGACGGCCTGATGATGCTGCACTGAAACCTAAACACCTAGAACATGCATGGGGCTGTAATCTGAACAAGTTGGTAGGACATGGTATATTTCCCCCACAAGCCATCAGCTTCAAACATGAGCACAATTACCCCAATAAATATGTCAAAGTGTGATGTGTTTTGGGGACTGTGTTCAAATGTTGGGAATAAATTGAGACGTATGAGGAATGACAGCGAGGGTGTACTGGAGCATGTGGGTAATATATTCGTTTCCTATGTTAAATGTAATCTATCGTGTTTATGAGGGTGGAATGAGGCATTTGTTTGAACAGGTTCTGCTGAAAAATTACAAATGCACTGCAAGGACATGTTTTCAAATGCAAGCCAGAAAAAAAATCAATGTATCTCGGCTATCTCGACTATATTAAACTGTAACTGGCGGACATGTATTGAAACTATCCCTATCTCTGAAATAGCATTCTTGATTTCTCCCCATGCGCCAGCAGAAAAGGGAATAGAGTTCACAGTTTAAACTCTGTTAATGGAATATGTTAATTGCCACAGTTAAGCTGCTGCAGTAATTAGGTTATGTTGGCAGTCGGCGCGCTGTTTTTCACCAAAGCCGCAATAATGGCTGAGGGAGGCTTGATAAAAGATTCTGTTTCCAAGTCAATTTCTCTCCTTGTCACGTGCGTCTGCGAAACAGCACACCACGGGTGCGGCGTTAATGATTGATTAAGTTCTCAAAACATTGGGGTGCGTTCACATGACAGCCTTAACTTGGGCTTGTACGGTGTAGATAGTATAATACTGTATACACACTCTTACTCTAATACTGTACACACACTTACTCTAATACTGTACACACACTTACTCTAATACTGTATACATACTCACCCTAATACTGTATACATACTCTCACCTTAATACTGTATCCATACTCTCTCCCTAATATTGTATACATACTCTGTCTCTAAGACTGTATCTATACTCTCTCTCTAAGACTGTACACATAATCTTTCTCTAAGACTGTACACATATGTGTGTGTGTGTGTGTGCGAGTAAATATCGGTGTGTGTTTGTGTGTCTCTGCGAGTATATATCTCTGTGTGTGTGTGTGTGCAAGTATATATCTGTGTGTGTGTGCGAGTATATATCTGTGTGTGTGTGTGTGTGTGTGTGTGTGTGTGTGTGTGTGTGTGCGAGTATATATCTGTGCGTGTGTGTGTGTGCGAGTATATATCTGTGTGTGTGTGTGTGTCTGTGAGCTCTGTGTGAACTCCAGCTCAGCAGGACCCAAAGGCTCGTCCTTTCTTCCTTTCTTCCCACAAGCCCCTGCCCTTCCCACACCATCTCAATTTTTAAGGCCTCATCAGCCATGCGCTTTCAACCCGAAGCTGTAGATCCCTCCAGGCAGGCACCTCTCTGTCGGGGTAGGCACCCGCTGGAGTAGGTAAAGTTTGGCTGCCAGGCTGTGGCCACTCTTGAAACAGGGACTTCCTGTGGGTAGGAAACAGGAAGTGGTAGAGGAGGAGAAAGACATGACTCTCATCACAGAGAGGACGGGGAACACAGAAGCTCCTGACCGAGTGGGCACACTGTGGGAGAATGCACAGAATGTATGCACACACACACACACACACAAACTCACACACACACACACACACACGCCCACACACACCCACGCACGCGCACACACACACACACACACACCCACACACACCCACGCACGTGCACACACACACAATCACTCACTCATACACACAAACACACACACACACACACACACACACACACACACACACACACACACACACACACACACACACACACACAAACATCCACATAATGTGCATGCACACACTCTATACAAATAATGCTATACTGCCACAAAAACACAAATGATGCTACACTCATGCAAGACACTGACAGACAGATATTACAGATATAACAACATACAGTACAGTGCAGTACAAGTGGCAGCACACACAAATACACAGCGTTCACTTGCTCAGGATCACACACACCCATAAACAGCAGTTGTAAACAAACACACTCACACATTGACACACATAGATAAACACACTCATTGAACAGATATATCCACTGGCACAGCTCATCAGCACACACACACACCAGACACCCACGCACTAACTGCTGTGCATTGGTTATTCAGTAGATGGGTAAAAGATGTCCACTCTAATTATAGATGAATCTCGTATCTCCCATAAACGCGGCATGAATATTTATGCGCCACTGCCGTGCAGCGAGTGTGTGTGTGTGTGTGTGTGTGTGTGTGTGTGTGTGTGTGTGCCGTGCAGCGAGGAGCATCTTGAGCGCGTTTCAGTCTATTACGCGCAGATGTTCAAACGAGCGGCAGACAACTTTAGCTCTTAAATCATCATCTGTAACAAACTGCAGAGAGGAGAGGAGAGGAGAGCCAGCAGAGAAGCACTGGAGTGTGTGTGTGTGTGTGTGTGTGTGTGTGTGT
>NC_045160.1:23753546-23765302 GCF_900700415.2 Clupea harengus
TGGGGGGGGGGGGGGTGGGCTTGGTGTGAGCGAGGGAGAGGAGATAAAAGCAGTAATATGGAATCCATTGTGTTGTCTGTCTGACTGCTCCAGTGATGGAGGGCTAGCCTGCTCTCTCTCTCTCTCTCTCTCTCTCTCTCTCTCTCTATCTCTCTCACTGGAATAGCTCCCATGAACAAAAAGCAGGCAGTCTCTTAATAAAATAATCAGTTGATTGCCTAAAAAGACAATTGTCTGATGTATGATAATATTTTGTGTCACAATGTCAGTGCAAATGTAAACTGTAAAAGTAATGTTCTTGTTTGTGAACAAATATATCTTTTTGTGCATCCTCTGCACGCCACATGTGGTGAGAAGAGACGTAAGCTGTGCGATCTAATGAAAGAGCTGAAACACTTCTGATTTACGATCTAATGAAAGAGCTGAAACATCTCTGATTTATTCAGTGTGTTCATGCTATTATATGCTCTTCTGCAGCGTGGCATGCTCTTTTCAAAGGTTTCATTTGAACTACCCAACCCCTCCTAGCATGCATACACACACACACACACACACACACACACACACACACACACACACACACACACACACACACACACACACACACACACGCACACACGCACACACGCACATCCCCCAGTTCCTTTGCTGGTTGCCTGTCTAGCACAACTGCATCTGAACCAGAAGCTGAAACCCCTGCAGGATATAAAATCCTGGACTCTAACTAGGTCAACGCTTACAATAACCGCAGACTCTTCTCCTCTCTCCCTCTCCCTCTATCTCTCTCTCTCCCTCTCTCTCTCTCTCTCTCTCCTTCCCCCCCCCCCCCCTCTCTCTCTCTCTCTATATTTTTCTCTCTTCCTCCCGTTTATGCCACAAGGTCAATTTGTCAGTTTATATGTATCAACATTAAATATTAAGCATGCCCATTTTGCCGATTAGCCACTCAACTGGCTCTCCTCTATTGCTTCGGATCTGAATGGAACCCTAGCCAGCGTCGCACCATATTGCACAGCATTTGTTTGGTGCTCGTGTTGTTGTCTCTCTTTATTTTTTTTTCCTCCAGATCTTTAGTTTGTTTGTAGTATAGACGTTTCTCTCTTTTCAAAAATGAACAAAGCACATGAGGTAGTGGTACAGTGGTAGAGAAGTCGTTTAGTAATCAGAAGGTTGCTAGTTCGATTCCCTGTCGAAGCGTCCTTGAGCAAGACACTGAACCCCTAATTGCTCGTGATGTGCAGTGTGCCATCAGTGTAAATGTAAAAATGTGTATACATCCTTGTAAGTCGCTTTGGATAAAAGCGTCTGCTAAATGGATAAATGGAAATGAAATGGAAAATCACCCACTTCTATTTAAGGAACCTTTAGTCCAGTGTGTGTCTGACCATGTCAATTATCAGTAAGTACCCATTGCTAAAAAATAGCAAACCCTATCCCTAACCCTAAACGAATCTGGCCACAGCATGTAGTTATAAAATAATGATACTGCAAATGAATATTAACATTAGTACTAATCAGTGAATTACTTTGAATAACATGAATACACAAAGTACATTGTTGCACCGATGGCTCATAAAGACAACAAAATAAAACCAAAAAACAAACATCCCTCTCTGATACCCAGTTCCCATGTGGTCATCAAACATGATTATGAAAGACTACACTCAATTAAGCAAGAAGGATATGGCTTAGCCGAGAGAATTAAAGAAAATTAAAGAATGACTGCCTTTTCAAAAAGCTTCCTTGCACTACAACTATCAATGACATGATGATGATTTTGTTATTTTGAATATTCTCTGTGTTAGTTGTGTTGGTCTTACTATTATGATTCTAGTCAGCCACATTCTAAAGGACGACCTCCTGCCTCGCTTTAAGATAAAGGCCTACAATCTAGGGATACCCTGGGATAACCTTTGGCAGACTGTGCCAAACCAACTTATTAACATGGGCATTCCTCAATCAATCAAGGCCAGTATGGATTTTTCCAAATTCCAAATTCAACAGACTTGAATGAGTTGCTATGTACTATGTCCAATACCAGTCTCAAGTTATCCAGTCCTCATCTCATCCTTAATTGAGAGTTGCCTCCACCTGATTGTGAGTTGCGAGTTCCCTGAAGACGCGGAGGGAGGTTTCCCCAGCTGAGTTGCCTCTGTGTGCCTTACGGACACAGAAGCACATGGCAGAGACAGCTGCTCACAGACTCGCTTTTTTTTCTCCTCAATCAGATCCGACACCCGTCCTCCCTCCTGGAAGCTAATGCATTAGTGTGCTAACGCAGGTGTTGAAAAGAAAAACTCTGTGCTCCTCCTAGATGGGAGCTGACAATCCAGTACGGCACTGCGGGTTTGATCCTGTCCCCGAATTAACATAACACCGCGGCAAGGGGTGAACTTCAAGTGACGCCCCGAAACGAGAGGGTTTGATCACCCGGTGATGTTTGCAAGGGGTAGGGGTGGAGGGTGGAGGGTGGTGGGTATATCAAAGGGGCCCCGTTGTCGTGGTTGTCTCCCCCATCATAGCGGGTTGCCAGAGGCAGGAGCACATCTGGCGGAGGGAAGCCGTGCCGTAGCGCGCCGCGGCGTGCCGAAGCGCTGGAAGCATGCAGAGTAATTGGCTGCCATTGCGAAAAACAGAGAGTGGAGTCACAGAGCTGCACACAGAGCTGGTCCCCACTGCACTCGCTCCCTAATGATGATGCCTAGTCAGAGGGAATGTTTATGATGTGCGTGAATGTTATCGTTTAACTCGTTTTCTCTTTTTTGTTTCTCTCTCTCTCTCCCTCTCTTTCTCCTGCTTCTGGATCAAATACCCAACTCTCTTTTCCTCTCTCTATCTCTCTCTTTCCCTTTCTACTCCTGTCTGTCACTTTACCCTCTACCTGCCTCTCTCTCTCTCATTCACTCTTCCTCTGCCTGTGTCCCTCTATTCCTTTCTCTCTCTCTCTCTCTCTCTCTCTCTCTCTCTCTCTCTCGCTCTCTCTCTCGCTCTCTCTCTCTCTCTCTCTCTCTCATTCACTCTTCCTCTGCCTGTGTCCCTGCATTCCTTCTCTCTCTTTCTCTCTCTCTCTCTCTCTCTCTCTCTCTCTCACTCTCTCTCTCTCTCTCTCTCTCTCTCTCTCATTCACTCTTCCTCTGCCTGTGCCCCTGCATTCCTTCTCTCTCTTTCTCTCTCTCTCTCTCTCTCTCTTGCTCTCTCTCTCTCTCTCTCTCTCTCTCTCTCCCTCTCTCTCTCTCTCTCTCTCTCTCTCTCTCTCGCTCTCTCTCTCTTTCTCTCCAAAGATCCCAGATTTCACATCACATCCTCGGGAGCGTTGTATATCCTGGACGTGGTGACGGACGATGGGAACTGGAACTACCGCTGTTTGACGCGGCATCGCTACACGGGCGAGACCAGGCAGAGCAACAGCGCGCGTCTCACAGTAACAGGTGTGGATCCGCACCTTAGACACCTTAGGCCTTTATGTCACCAGTCTCTTGCTGTTTAGGGTCCGTGTGTGTCTCTGTGTTGTTCAACACCAGCCATTTTTTGCAGACCTTCCGCATAGTCTTCTTTCCGATCTGTTTACCACTAAATACTTGGTGCTCTTAGTAGACTGGTGCATGTTGCTGAAAGGTTAACCTGGGCACATTTAGACTTAGACTTGTGGGCACTAGATTATATAAGGGACCATGCACTTAATACTTAGCTGATAAGCACTGTGTACGTTTTATATTTGGACATGCTCTTGCAAGGTATGTATTTCAGGTATGATTTGGGTCCGGTTTAGGTTAGGTTTAATATGTAATATGATATTTAATGTATACGTATCAATATATAAACACCTGATGAATCCATACTACAGATCCTCCTTATAGAGGTTGCCCAGTGTTTACCAGATTTATTTTCTTATCATATCACTTTCGTAGTGATCATGTTGACACTGTTGCTCTCTGGAGATTTCTAGTTCTATACTACAATCCCGAAACCCATTTCCTTGGGGGATTATCTGTCTGTGTGCCTAATTAACACTGTTATGTCCCCTGATGCGATGCCGCTGATAACCTGGGCTGCCCCTATGTCCTGTTGCCATCTCCCCACCCCCAGAGCCCACCAACTCAGAGCCCACTATCCTGGATGGCTTTGACCGGAGAGAAGTCATGGTGTCCCACCGGGTGGAACTGCCCTGCAAGGCGACGGGGTACCCGGCCCCCAAATACCGCTGGGCGAAGGACAGCAGCCCCTTAGAACGGGACAGCCGGTTCCGCCAGGTCAGCACGGGACTACTAATCGAGAACGTGAGGCCCAGCGATGCCGGCAGCTATGCGTGTGAGGTGTTTAACTCCCTGGGCAGCGCTGCCATGGTGGGACAGCTGCTGGTCAAGCGTAAGTCAAAATGCTTCACTTTTTTTAGCTACGATGCTAATTGCTGATAGCTTATGGTCCAATGATAGTGTAAATGCCATTGGTTCATTGATGCTAAGGGGTAATGCGTTGATGGTGTGAAACTCATAGTCAGCTACAGGCTGGGGGCTATGGTGGCTTCCAAATGAAGGTTAATTTGAAGGTTTTTAAAGTTCTCTGTAAGCATCGTAGAGCTTTGGCAAACGTTGATTGATGTAAATGTTTTTGTATATGCTATAGCCTAAAGCATTTCAGAATGGTTCAGAGAAAGATAAATGTTCAGAGATAAATGTTCTGTAAGCAGAAATGTTCAGAGAAGTAAGTGTCTTTCCAAAGAACCCTGTCATGACCCAACAATGCCCTCTTCAGGGTTTGGAACACACCAAGTTAGTGTTTGACTCTAGAATTCGCTCTGATCTATTCTGGAATCAGGTTCTAGCTGAAGATTATCTCTTAGATAACTAGGGTGCACATACTTCTACCAGCAAACTTCTAAAGTTTTTTCAAAATGCATTATTCGATCATGTTGCCATGTTAGGATGAACACTGAATCTTACATACAATATGTCAGTGTGAACACATGGGAAAACTCCTGGATGAATGAAGTACCTATGGCTACCTGCCTTGACATTAGTGGACTTGCCCTGACATTTCCCGACCTGCCCTGACATAAGTGAACTTCACTGTAGAACATCCTCATCCTTCTGGCACCAGCACCTGTCTACAGTCTTATCTTATCCATGCAGTGAATTGATGTCAAAGTAATTGATAAGGGTTCAAGCTGCTAAACCCTGTCAGTGGATTTCCAACAGTTCAGGACATAAGTCGTCTGAAAATATCCCTGCTGATCCATTGAGTGACTGATTGAACGTGCATCTGAATTTAGTGACATTACTGCTAATAGTAGCCATTCTAGGAAGCCTCTACTAGCTCTTTGCAGCGATGGTAATTAAGTCAGTTTTAGCCTTGACCCCAGATGAGTTCCTAGACCTACACAAGAACCTTAATCCAGTCTTGACCCCTAACCCATACATGGCCCTCGATTCCAGGTCACCTTGTTCACACTGATATCCCATTTAGTCATTTAGCAGACGCTTTTATCCAAAGAGACTTGATCATGGTGACCTGTGGTAGTGTCAGAAGCGGTGCATTTTGTATCTTTTGCCACAGTTTGGCAGCAGATTGCCGCTAGTGTTAGGCTAGCAACCCGGGACAGTCGATCTGGGTGAACTGGTCATCTAAGTTAGGTAGTCTAGCATCTAGTTTCAGGCATTCGCAACGATCAGTTTTGTTAGGCTCTAAACCGGGCAGGAGGTCCAAAGTATCCAATCACATTGCAAATGCAAAAAATATCCACTTGTTGAAATATATCTTGACTTGACTTCCTTTTCCTCCTCCATCTCCTCCTCCTCCATCTCTTCCTCCTCCTCTTCCTCCTCCATCTCCTCCTCCTCCTCCATCTCCTCCTCCTCCATCTCTTCCTCCTCCATCTCTTCCTCCTCCATCTCCTCCTCCTCCATCTCTTCCTCCTCCATCTTTTCCTCCTCCGTCTCCTCCATCTCCTCCATCTTTCCTTCATCTCCTCCGTCTCTTCCTCCGTCTCCTCCGTCCTGTCTGCTGGCCTGTGCAGAACCCCTGAAGGTGGTGGTGAGCCCTCACACTCTCAAGAGCAGCGTGGGCAGCCAGGTGTCCCTGTCCTGCATGGTCACCGGCTCGGAGAAGTACGACCTCTCCTGGTACCGCAACGGCGAGATGGTCTACCGCGATAAGAGAATCAGCCAGGAGAACCTCGTGATGGACGGCATGGTGAAGAGCGACGGAGGGGTGTACCAGTGTTTCGCCCGGAGGGGGAAGATGTCAGCCCAGGACTTTGCACAGGTCATCTTGGAAGGTAGGCAGCTTGAACCATAAGATAGGTGACCTCTCTGGAGTACTTGTGTGTTTGGCACCAATTTAATGAACACGATTCGTTTGGATGTCTGGAGGTGCACATAGATAGGTAGGCAGACATTTTTAAATCTTAGCTAAGATCACTGGCTAATATTTGATTTGAAATGTTCACTACAATCAGAATGAAAAGTAATCAGTATTTTCAGTTCCATCTACTGGGGATAAACTGGTTTATTTGCTGTACTAGATTATATTTATCTACCAAATGCTGGGCCTATTATTTTGTACTCTCAAACTGCGGACCTAAATGATTCAAATGGTGTTTATGTATTTCACTATGGATTTTTCACTAGGGGTTTATGAGGATGTATTGTATATCTGGGCACATCTATGTATTTATGTGTGTACACATGTATGTGTGTGACCGGTGCTTTGTACAGTGTGTGTATCTTCTGTATATGAATGTGTGTGGTACGTATGTGTGTTTTCTATATATGTGCTATCTGCACATTGTGTGTGTATGTGAGAGTCTGCATGTCTATGTGATTGTGAGCTCTCTGTGTTGGTGTGTGTGTGTGTATGTATTTGTTTGTGTGTGTGTGTGTGTGTGTGTGTGTGTGTGTGTGTGTGTGTGTGTGTGAATGTTCACGTGCCTCTGTGTGATGTGCGCGTATGTGGTTGTGAGCTCTCTGTGTTCGGGTGTGTGTGAACGTTCACGTGCTTCTGTAAGATGTGTGCCCGGCGTGATAATAAACCTGTTGAGGAGCTGCAGCAGCACAGACGCCATTATTGGATTTCCTCAGCTGGCCGGAGACTGCTTACCTGCACCCGGTTGCCAGGGCAACTGCCTCCTGTGGCCACGGAACTGTATAAAGAGGATATTGATAATCTATAATGATGTTGAGCAACCCAGGGTTATCAGAGAACCACAGAGGGCCAAGATTTCAAAGGCCTCCATACGCCATCTGCAGCCCCTCATCTCACTAAGTGCCCTTGAAGAACACAGGATAAAAGAGAGAAAAAGAACAGGAAAAAGAGAAAGAACAGGAAAAAGAAGATGGAGGAGAAAGAGAGAGCGGCTGACACGTGTGTGTGTGTGTGTGTGTGTGTGTGTGTGTGTGTGTGTGTGTGTGTGTGTGTGTGTGTGTGTGTGTGTGCATCAGGCTTCATGTCTGATTGGCACTGCGGCGTGGCGTCCTCTGGGTTTGGTATTTCTGGAAAGAAATAGTTGTGATGGTAGTGTCACTTTCACTACATTTGGAACCCTGTCAAACTCTTATTTGACACAAATTCGTTTGAGTGTGCATTATGAGACAAAATCAACACGTCTATGGGGGCAGGTGAATGTTGTGTGAATGTTGAGCGAATGTTGTGTGAATGTTGTGTGAATGTTGTGTTTGATTTGTTCCTTTTCCAATAATCTGTTTGTTCATTTTACCATTTTACCTCCTCACTCCTTTCCCCTCAACTCCCTCTCTCTCTCCCTCCCTCTCTCTCCCTCTCTCTCTCTCCCTCTCTCTGAATTCTCCCTCTTTCCCTCTCTCTCTCCCTCCCTCTCTCTATCTCTCTCTCTCCCTCTCTCCCATTCTCCCTCTTTCCCTCTCCTCTCTCCTTCTCTCTCTCTCCTCTCTCTCTCCCTCTCTCTCCTCTATCCCTTTCTCTCTCTTTCTCCCTCCTCCTCTCTCCTTCCCTCTCCATCTCTGCTCTTCACTCACCTCTCCAGACGGCACACCGAAGATCCTGTCGGCCTTCAGTGAGAGGATGGTGAACCTGAACGAACCCGTGTCGCTGGTGTGCAACGTGAAGGGGACGCCGCGGCCTGCCGTCACCTGGACGCTGGACGAGGAGCACGTCGGGGACCCGGGCCACTACCGCATGGGACAGACGGTGACACCAGAGGGCCACATGCTGAGTTACCTGAACATCTCGCACTCCAAGGTCAACGACAGTGGCATCTACCGCTGCTCCTGCAACAATTCGGCCGGCGTAGTCTCCTACCAGGCTCGAATAAACGTAAGAGGTGCTTGTCAGCTCAGCTCTTCCAAAACAAAAATACACACAGCCGCACGCACACCCCAAAAGAAAAACACACTTTGTTTGATTGTTTGTTGCTGAACTGTTTGTTGATTTGGAGGGACGGTTAAGGGAAGCTGTGTCTGCGTTGTTAGTTGATTGATGGTTTAGAGGGATTGCAAATCGATCCTTCGATCCAGGATATTTTGAGCTCTCCAAAATGTTGCCAAACCGAAATGATACAATAGGTATCGCAAAGCAACTGACATCCTCAAGTAATGAAGAAAACCTGGATTTTTGAGGGTCTCACAAAGATCAGAGGCCCATTCTAGTCATGGAAAAGGTACATTATGAGTCCTAACAAACAGGCCTTAATCATCCCTTCAAAGCATGCTGTTTACCAGTGGATTTATTTTGCCTTTCAGTTTTGGACTCTTCTCTGCCAAATAAAACTAGTCTATGGCGCAGTAATGAAGTCCAAATAAAACTAGTCTATGGCGCAATAATAAAGTCCAAATAAAACTAGTCTATGGCGCAGTGATTAAGTCCAAATAAAACTAGTCTATGGCGCAGTAAGGAAGTCCAGTCTCCAGTCACTGCAGCAGTAGGATATACTTAGCGTAGCTAACAATGACAAAGATCCTGACATGTCTGTATTTATGACCTGCTTAAAGGGTGCATCATTCAGCTTGTCTTGTGCAGTTTACTTTGAACTTTGTTCAATCTTCAGCCAGACCACTGGGCCACTAAATGGTAACCAAGGTTACGCTTCTAATGCCATGACTAAAGTTCTTCACCTGGAGTTCTTCTTCTGGCTTCTGGTCCAAGTCCAGCAATGCAGCATCATCTCATTCTCTCATCTCTCAGATCATTTCTGTCCTTCTCCCTTTATCGCTTTCTCTCGCTCTCTCATTCTCTCTTTCTTTCTTTCTTTACTTATGTCTTTCTCTCGCTCTATCATTCTCTCTTTCCTTCTTTCTTTACTTCTTTACTTATGTCTTTCTCTCGCTCTCTCATTCTCTCTTTATTTCTTTCCTTCTTTCTTTCCTTCTTTCTTTCTTTCTTTCTTTCTTTTTTTCTTTCTGTCTACCTGCTCCTCATCGTGTCATACTCATCACTCATCCTATCTTATCTACCTGTCTATCTATCTATCTACCTGTCTTTCTCTGTCTTTCAGGGCCAGCCAACATCCGGGACATGAAGAATCTAACAGCCATTGCCGGGCGGGACGCCTACATCCACTGTCGAGTGGTGGGCTACCCGTACTACTCTATAAAGTGGTTCAAGAACTCTGACCTTTTGCCCTTCAACCACCGCCAGCGCGCCTTCGAGAACAACGGCACGCTCAAGCTATCCAACGTGCAGAAGAGCGCAGACGAGGGAGAGTACACCTGCCGTGTCCAGGTGCACCCAGACCTTGAGATCAGCAAGAGCCTACATGTCACCGTCAAAGGTCTGTGTGTGTGTGTGTGTGTGTGAGTGTGTGTGTGTGTGTGTGTGTGTGTGTGTGAATGTGTCTCTATGCACATGGTAGATTGAAATGTGCAGGTGTGCATATGCATATGATATACATATGTGCACAGATTTGAACAGATGGGTGTGTGTGTGTGTGTGTGTGTGTGTGTGTGTGTGTGTGTGTGTCTATGCATCCACACATGCATACTATATGAGCATACTGTATCCCTGTGCATTAGCCAAGAGTGTGCGCTCATGAGTGTGTGCTCATGGGAGTGTGTGTGCTCACTCACACGAATGTTCGCACGCACGTGTGTGTGTGTAAGTGTGTGTGTGTAAGTGTGTGTGTAAGTGTGTGTGTAAGTGTAAAGAGCGGTGCTGATGTGAAACTCCTTCTGTGCAATTGAGTTGGCTAATTTGCTGAACTGGCGCGGCCGCCTGGAACCCCCCTTGGAACCCCCCTGGGTCCATTAGCCCTACTTTGTTGTGAATTAAATAAGCACTGAAGTGCTGCTTTATTTCAACGTTATTTTAACTCATTGATTCTCAGACACCACTGCCTGACTAGCTGGCTGGTTGGCTGTTCTTGCTGTCTTTGGGGTGGGGGGGCGGGGTGTTGAAGTGTGTGTGTGTGTGTGTGTGTGTGTGTGTGTGTGTGGGGGGGGGGGGGGGGTCTCTGGAGGAACCATTATGCTGAATCTGCCTTCCACTGAAGAGGAAATCACCCCGTCTTTTTTCTTCTTTTTTTTTTCTTTCTTTCTTTTTTTCGGCGTTGTCTTTTTTCTGCTTGCTTGGCTTCTCAGCTCATTAGCTCTCTCTCTCTCTCTCTCTCTCTCTCTCTCTCTCTCGTGATGTGAGGCGCACTGCCGGCTCCTCTGAAGGTGACGTGTCCGCAATCAACCCCCCGCCCCTCACCACCCGACGCCATGCCACCCCACACCACCCCACACCACCCCACCCCACCGCACAGAGATGCGGCCAACAGAGAGCCAGCACTGATCACCCTCGTCTACCTTCCTATTTTTTGGAGAGTGTGCCGTGTTTTTTTTGGAGAGGTTGCCGTGTTTTTTTGGAGAGGGTGCCGTGGTTTTTTTGGAGAGGGTGCGGTGGGTTTTTTAGGGGGGAGTGGGGGTGGTGATGGTCCCTCGGTCTGGTCATTGATGATGGCCGTTGTTGTGTTCTATTGGCTCCTGAGAGCACGTGTCTGTAAAAAGGCACTGGCTATGAAGGACTTCTGGCCACTAGGGTGTCAGAAGTGTACGTTTAGAGGCTAAACAGGATACAGTAATCAGTGCTTAAGAAGCACTGGGGAACGGGAAGACACATTTTGACCAAGTGTTGAAGCATTTTAGGAAACGTTAACTGGAATGTTGAAACAGGTTGATAGATGTTTTTTTTCTCTTTACGTTATTCACAGAAATGTGTCTAGGGGTGTCACGGTTCGAGTTAGGGTGTGACAAGACTGAAGGGCTTTTTGTCTGTGATACACACTAATTTAACAAGACTGAGAAGCCAGGGAGCAGTTAGAAATAGACAGAGGAACATGATATTATGATAGTAACGATAGTATAATATAGATAGTAACGATAGTATAATATAGATATAATGACTAGTAATGATAGTAACGATAGTATAATATAGATATAATGACTAGTAATGATAGTAATGATAGTAAATAGATATAATGATTAGTAATGATAGTAACGATAGTATAATATAGATAGTAATGATAGTATAATATAGATATAATGACTAGTAATGATAGTAATGATAGTATAATATAGATATAATGACTAGTAATGATAGTAATGATAGTATAATATAGATATAATGATTAGTAATGATAGTAACGATAGTATAATATAGATAGTAACGATAGTATAATATAGATATAATGATTAGTAATGATAGTAACGATAGTATAATATAGATATAATGACAGTAATGATAGTAACGATAGTATAATATAGATATAATGATTAGTAATGATAGTAACGATAGTATAATATAGATAT
>NC_045160.1:23765802-23768302 GCF_900700415.2 Clupea harengus
CCTCTCTTCTACTCTCTTCTCTTCTCTCCCTCTCTCTATCCTTTCTATTCTCTCTCTCTATCTCTTCTCTTCTCTCTCTCTCTCTCTCTCTCTCTCTATCTCTCTCTCTTTATATCTTCCTGTCTCTCTCTCCCTCTCTCTATCGCTATTTCTATCTCTCTCTATCTCTTTCTCTTTCTATCTCTCTCCCTTTCTCTATCTCTCTGCCTCTCTCTATCTCTCTCCCTCTCTTTATCTCTATCTTTATCTCTCTCAAATTCAAATTAATATTCAAAATTAAATTCAAATTAAAATTCAATTCACAAAATTGCCAAAGGATATTGACACAAACTATCTCTCTTTAGCATTGTAGCATTATGGTCCTTTTTCTTCTGTATTTATGTATATGGGGATTTGGGAACTCCTAGGTATCCTTTTGTGTGGGATTAAAACACACACACACACACACACACACACACACACACACACACACACACACACACGCACACACACACGCACAAACACACACACTATTATCAACCATGTATTGCACTGATGTATAACCCCTGCTAATCTTAATCCTTAGTATAATGTCCCAAAATCTCAAACATCTCTCACAAGCAAATCCCTCAATCCAATCAACAAGCCATCATATGTTAACACACAATGGGAAAAAGCTAAATCCTCAGTTGTTTTATGTAAGAGCAGCTGGACTTCAGAGGATGAGTCAGTCCTCTAGATGAGTTACATGCACAGATTTGGGTTTCCCCTTTTTTAAGACTTTTTTAAGACTTTTTTTCCACCTGCTTAGACAGGCAGTGTTGTAATCACCCACGTTAGAGGTCATCCCCTTGTCGTGGACAGATGTTGACATTTCTTTTTTGTTCCATTTTTTTTGTATGTTTTTGTAACACTTATTTTCATGTAGATGTACTCTTTGTGTCTATCTGTTAAACCTCAGAAGCCACGGGGTATTTCAGAGACTGGTTCATAGACTCTACTGATTTATGTCTTGATCTATATACCACTATACCAAATAAACCAGAATAATACTTTTGTCTTACTTTTCTTTTTATTAAAAATCAGTTTAAAATTAGTGAAAGTTAAACAAAGTCTTGGTTATGCATAACATCCATCGAGTATCCTTCCTGCATTATATGTACCTCTATGAAGGTTATAATGAATATGTGTTGTGTGATACTGGACTTAAGCATCTAGAACTGTACAAATAGGTTTAAAATTATACACATCAAAGACTGCTTTATAACACTAGAATGGGAGATATTATTGATATTAATATTAATATTATAAGCAACATGAGTCAAATTATATTTTCACCTTGTGATATAAAGCCTTAAGTTTAATGCTATTGTTAATGTTGTATGAGATTGGAGACAACTTCACTCTTTTGTGTGCTTATTTCAAGCATTAAATGTGTGTAAATATGTATAAATATAATTTATAAATGTGTATAGCTGTGTCATAAATCCTTATGAATGCTCTATGATGTGTTTCAAACTATACACTATAAACTTTAGCATCTTCTGTTAGAGTGTCTTGATGTTGTATGAGAGTATGACAACAACGTTCTCTCTTCCTTCTCGGTTCTTCAGGTAAAGGTGTTCCCCAGTTCCAGGCGATCCTGCTGAACACGGGTTCTCGCATCCAGCTGCTGGAGAACGGTTCTCTGCTCATCAAGCACGTTCTGCAGGAGGACAGCGGGTACTACCTGTGTAAAGTCAGCAACGACGTGGGAACCGACATCAGCAAGTCCATGTACTTCACCGTCAAAAGTGAGTCAGTCAGTCAGTCAGTCTACCTCCCCTCAGACACATTCACTTCTGCCTCACTTACACTCTCTCTCTCTCTCTCTCTCTCTCTCTCTCTCCTCTGCCCTCTCTCTCTCTCTCTTCTGCCCTCTCTCTCTCTCTCCTCTGCCCTCTCTCTCTCTCTCTCCTCTGCCTCTCTCTCTCTCTCCTCTGTCCTCTCTCTCTTTCTCCTCTGCCCATTCTCTCTCTCTCTCTATCTCATCTGCCCTTTTTCTCTCTCTCTGTCATCTGCCCTCCCCCTCTCTCTCTCTCTCTCTCTCTCTCTATCTATCTCTATCTCTCTCTCCTCTGCCCTCTCTCTCCTCAGTCCTCATTCTCTCTCCTCTGCATTGAAACCATATCATGCTTTCTCCTCCAAATAGTCTCTCCCTTCTTTACTTCTCTTTTACGCTCTCCTCTCCTCTCTTCTCTTCTCTTGTTCCCGTTCTCTTTCTCCCTTGTCTGTTTCTTACAGTGGACAGGAATATGTTGTTGAGGCTGTGGGGGTTGTGTGTGTTCTTGACTCATGCGTCAGCTAGACAGACCATCGCCTGTCCCTACAGAGACTTTCTGGAGAAACCGTGTAGGATTTAACATACATTGTTCTTTCGCTGCTTTATAATATATACATGTGAACATATTTAGTTTATATCATATTTTAGTTTAGTTCATATAAGACAATTGAATTCAAAGCTGTTCACTGTTTACATTAG
>NC_045160.1:23770802-23818302 GCF_900700415.2 Clupea harengus
TGTGTGTGTACATTGTGTATGGCTCATAGTAGGCTACGCAAAGCCGTGATACAAAGCAGTGACCAACAACAACGCTAAATTTTAATCCTAAATTGATGATTGTTCTAATTTGATATTATAGCAACTACTGCCCTCTGAAAAACCATCCAGTCAGCCATCAGTCTCAGTCAGCAGTTACATTTTCAACACAATTTGCAAGAAGCCTCCCCGTCCGCCAAGCTACACATGGAGGTTTGAGCTGGAGAGGTGGAACCTTCATTTTGAAAATATTTAGGCCTTCAGAGAACTCTTGCATGCCTCCACGATCTGTCTCTGTATCCTGTATCTACTACCACTGACTACTTGTGTGCTCCCCCAGTGATACTCCCCCAGTAGCCCACAAAGCTAATACATGTTCCAAAACACAGGGGTTAGCCGTTAGCGTCTATGAAACATTGACATTTTAAATCCTCAGACACACCGATACACAGCATCCCAGCCCAAGATAGTGCCCTGCCTAAGAAGAAAGGTGTTGCCACCGCGGGCAGGAATTAACAACCCGAAGTACAATGAGTCTACAGAAGGAGTCGACACAAGGGGCTAAAGTGTCAGTCCGAGGTGGATGAATGTCAGAGCCACAAAGCTAGCTAGCTAGCAGCGCTAGTAGCCGAGGAGCTAACTTTAGCATCTGTGTCCTGTTGCCTGCTGCCTCCTGTGTAGTGCGCTAGTGTCTCTAAAACTACACTATAATGGAATATTAGTTAGACATCACTGTGACATCTGTCTTGAATTTACAGTTGATTGAGTTAAGAAACTCTGTCGCACTTATTTTGTTATTGACTGGTCCCCGCTGTGATTGTCACCCCGATAGTGTGGACTAATAATAAAGATCTAATTGAATATATTAACAAATAACAATGGATCAAAGGTTTATTTTATGGATCTATGTGGTGCTAGTGGATGAATATTTTGTTGGGGAACTGCTCATCTGGACACACACCTGCTCATATGGCTGTGTGTGTGTGTGTGTGGGGGGGGGGGGGGGGGTTGGTGTGTGTGCTGGTGTGTGTGCATGTGAGATATCATTTGATGAGGGATGGATGTTCACACTAATTTCCCTTTGCTGCTCTTATCAAGCTAATGCAGGAGAAAACTCTCTCTCTCTCTCTCTCTCTCTCTCTCTCACACACACACACACACACACACACACACACACACACACACACACACACACCACACACACACTTAGCTATTATGTGAGCCAAAGTCTGTTCTCCTCTGGCACAGAAGGATAAATAACAGCTCACACACCCACCCACACTAACACACACACACACTCACACACACACAAACACACACCCACCCACACACACACTCACACAAACACACACCCACCCACACAAACACACACACTGGCAGACACCTTCACACAAGCGTATAGGCACAGTCTCTCACACACCCACCCACACAAACAGGCTCTCTCTCTCTCCTTCTCTTTCTCTCCCTCTCTCTCGCTCTCTCTCTCTCTATTTCTTTCTCTCTATCTCTCTCTCTCTTTCTCTCTCTCTATCTCTCTCTCTCTCACACACACACACAGACAGAATATTCATAAGTCTAACACATTTCTCTGGCTCCTGCGTCAATTCAGCTGAACCTTACAATGTCACCCCATCACTCAAGACTTCCAGTTGTCTTGGCAACAATCCTGAGGTCAAATCTCTCATTCACCCACCTCCCCTCCCCTTTCGCCACCACACACATACACACACACACACACACACACACACACACACACACACACACACACACACACACACACACACACACACACACACACACACACACACACACACACACAATCACACACACACAATCACACACACACAGAACATGATCTCCCAGAGCAGTGACAGGGCTATTTAGCCACTGGTCTACAATTCATTTATTCTAGATGAGTGCATTTAAACCCAGCAAGTCTCTGTGCTTCTCACCGTATGGAGGCTAGCTTTGAACATTATGGCAACAGACATTTGTTTTATTCATAAATTCACATTAAAATCTTCCTTTCCTTTGATAAATACCAAGACACGCATCCCCTCGTGTTTTTATGTAACAGCACCAATGGATATTCATTATAGCTAAACATTAACACATCTGATGTTGTTTCATATGAATTAATCACAGCACATTTGAATCAGTAAGCAGATGACTGGCCTGTTGTTACTGCGTACTCAGAGACAGAAGCACTGATGCTGTGAGGATGCCTCCCCCCTATCCCCCCCCCCCCAACCCCCGCTACTGTGTCTGCCCTTTTTTTCTGTTTTTTTCCTCTCCCTTGGCTTGCCGGCTCTCGCTGTCGCCTGCAATATCGCACGGAGTGTGTGCTCAGACTGTGACCAATTGTGCAGGAAAAAGGGCCAATTACTGTAGCGTGGCAGGCTGCACTGTTCACTCAGCCTACCAGCCTCTCTCTCTCTCTCTCCTCCCCCATCCCTCTCTCTCTCACCTATCTCTCTATGTCTCTCGCCCTCTGCACTCTCTCTCCTCCCCCATTCCACTGTCTCTCTCTCCCTCTCTCTCTCTCTCTCTCTCTCTCTCTCTCCCCTCTCTCCTCTCCTCTGCTCAGTTCTATGCTAACGTTATTTACAGCACTCTTCCACCCAGCGCTGGGGGGCTTTATGATACTCAGTGTGTGTGTGTGTGTGTGTGTGTGTGTGTGTGTGTGTGTCTGTGTGATACAAAGAGAGAGTGAGAGGGAGAGAGCGGGGTAGAGAGACAGAGACAGAGAGAGAGGGAGGGAGAGAGAGAGAGAGGGGGAGAGGGAGGGAGAGGGAGAGGTAGAGAGACAGAGAGAGAGGAGAGAGAGAGAGAGAGAGAGAGGAAGAGAGAGAAGAGAGAGAGGAAGAGATGGCCCACTCAGGCGCAGTGACGTGGCCTAGTTTCTCAGGGTGCCCCTGTGCTAGTGATAAGATGAAGGCTGAAATGCATTCTCCACACACACATCCAAGCCCCAGAGTGTGTGTGTGTGTGTGTGTACAGTATGTGTGTCCATGTATTTGTGTGAGCCCGAGTGTTGAGACTGAGATACCAGAGGCCTGTATCTGCTAGAGAAACACAGTGAACAACCAATGACAAGAGAACACATATTACTCTCTCTCTCTCTCTCTCTATCTCTCTCTCCCTCTCTCCCCTTCATGCATGACACTTATGTGCATGACCCTCCCTGCACTGTACACACACACAGTGAGCCCTAGCAACAGCAGTGTGTGTATGTGTGTGTGTGTGTGTGTGTGTGTTGTTTGGTGTGTGTGTACAAACACCAGGTACACACTAACACCAGATACACACTAACACCAGGTACACACTAACACCAGGTACACACTAACACCAGAAACACTCCATCACCAGATACACACCATCACACTTTCCAACATCATTCGCTCTTTTTTCTGTCTGTATATATAGCATACACAGAGGCAGGTAGCACAGAAGGACTAGAGGCAGCTAATCAATCAGCTAATCATTCAGCTAATCAATTAGCTGATCAATCAGTTGTGATCAGCTGCAAAGCCCAAGCAAAGCCACAGGAAAGATAAATAGGTCAACCTGTCCGTTCTGTGCGAACCAGTCGGCTTTGTCAGTTGCGATAATCACCTTAATGGAAGCTATTGCCAGTCCTCTTTATGGCTTTTAAAACTCTGATCTATGTGTTTATAATTGATGAGTGATTTTACGTCATAACTCAACAGCCATAGCATCCCAGCCGAGTGTGAAATATGCAGCGCTGCCACGCAGATGAGCCTAATGCCTCACATTTCTCCCCCTCCGCGGATTTCCTGAAGTGACGTCCCGAGCCTTCCTAACTCCCCTCGGCGTGACAACACTTGGCTGCTGCCGCCCGACAGCTAGGAATAATAGGGTCGATGCCAATCTCAAATAAGCTCCACAGTCTTCTTCTTCTCCTTCTCCTTCATCTTCTTCTTCTCCTTCTTCTTCTTCTTCTCCTTCTTCTCTTCTCCTTCTTCTTCTTCTTCTTCTTCTCCTTCTTCTTCTTCTCCTTCTCCTCCTTCTTCTTCTTCTTCTCTCTTCTTCTCCTTCTTCTTCTTCTCTGTTCCCGAGCTGCCTTCTCCCTATTATGTAGCTCTGTAATATTTGAGAGACATTAAACAGATACATCACCAGAGTAACTATTGGACTGATCACAGGGACCCAGTAGCCTGGAGGGGCCCCTTCCTCGGCAGTGTCAACGGGGCGAGGGCTTCAGTTAGATTGGCCCGAGCTTTTGGGTGATGGGACTGCACATGTGCGGCACTAGAAGCAAGCTCAGCTCCTCACCTGGAGGGGGGAGAGGGGGGGGTATATCAAGGCCCCCTCTTGAGCTTTAATCTTTCTGCAAACACTTTTGAATACCAGTTAAATGTAAAATGGGGGGGGGGGGGGGTACAGTAGTGGAGTCTGTAGTCTTGACTTAATGTCTCAATGAGGAAGGTTGACATTGCGGTGATCTGAGCAAAAAGCGCTGAACAAGCTGTGTAACTGTTCCTCTCGCACTCTCTCTCTCTGTCTCTCTCACTTTTTCTCTCTCCCTCTTTCTCCCTCCCTCTCTCTCTCTCTCTCTCTCTCTCTCTCTGTCTCTCTCTCTCTCTGCTTCTCTAACACTGTCTTTCCCCGCCTGGCAACCAGCGCTGCGCTAGGCAAGATAATGAGAGCAGGACGTGTGACAGTGTTTCGTTAAGGGGGAGAAGAAACGACGACTTCTGAAGCTGACACTTGCCTCTGTGTGTGTGTGTGTGTGTGTGTGTGTGTATGTATGAGTGTGTGTTCTTTGGTGTGTGTGTGTGTGTGCCAGTGAGTGTGTGTGTGCCAGTGAGTGTGTGTGTGCATGTGCACGCATGTGTGTGTTTCGATGTCGCGACGGGAACACCCCCGGTGGGCCTGCTCTAGCAAGCGACTCCTCTGATCTTCGGATGAGAGACGAGAGAGAAAGAAAGAAAGAAAAAAAAGAAAAACGGAAACGAAGACAAAAAAAAAAAAGAAAACGTTAAAGAGCAATAATATTTAGAGAAGGCAGGGGAGGCCTTTTTTTTAATGTGCCTCACTTCAAATTCATACTTGTCATGCAAAATAAATCAGCGGTCTCTGGCGGAGGGCGCCAGCCTGCGCTTGAGAGTGAATAAGAGATGAAGCTTAAACGTTCACGGGCCCCAGACTGACACACTCCATCATGTCAGAGGAGGCTGTCAGCATCATCCCAGCTTCCAGCACACACACACACGCACACACACACACACACACACACACACACACACACACACACAAACACACACACACGTACAAGACACTTACTCGCACACAGACTGACATTCATTAACACACACGTGTTACACACACACACATGCAAGCACACACACACTCACACACACACACTCACACACACACTCACACACACACACACACACACACGTCTGTCTGATCCATATGAATAATCAAAGCATACTCATCATTAAATCATAACAGGGCCTGCTGGGAAATGAACATGCTGCTGAGAGAGAGAGAGAAAGAGAGAGAGAGAGAGAGAGAGGGAAAGAGAGAGAGAGAGAGCGGGAAAGAGGTAGAGAGAGAGAGGGGAGAGTGAGAGAGGAAGAAAGAGAGATCACATTTACACTGCTTCAGGGCTACATGGTTTTCAACGGTGTGTGTGTGTTAAAAGTGGAATAGGTCCCTCCAGTTCCTTCACACCTCGTCCCTGCTCTGTGTGTGTTAGAGTCTCAGAGAGGACCCCTGCTCTGTGTGTGTTAGAGTCTCAGAGAGGGCCCCTGCTCTCTGTGTGTTAGACTCTCAGAGAGGACCCCTGCTCTGTGTGTGTTAGAGTCTCAGAGAGGGCCCCTGCTCTGTGTGTGTTAGAGTCTCAGAGAGGGCCCCTGCTCTCTGTGTGTTAGAGTCTCAGAGAGAGCCCCTGCTCTCTGTGTGTTAGACTCTCAGAGAGGCCCCTGCTCTGTGTGTGTTAGAGTCTCAGAGAGGGCCCCTGCTCTCTGTGTGTTAGACTCTCAGAGAGGGCCCCTACTCTCTCTCAGAGAGGGCCATGCCAGCCTGCCGGACGAAGAGCACTGCCTGCTGGGTTATGTAGTTTTCATTTAAAGTAATTTCTGTGGTTTCGTGTGTATGTTCGACTGTGTACATATATACATAGGTGTGTGTGTTTTGTGAGATTTGTTTACACTGAAAGTTAGAGTACAACTTCTATCCTCTGCAGTGCCATCTCATACCTGATCTCATACCTAACCCTGTTAACCCGGTGAGGCCCTCTGATACCCAATCCACTCCCTGCCAGACCAGCGCAGCAGTGTGGTGCCCCCCGCGCCCCGGTCTCTCTCGCTCTCACTGGTCTCACGCCACAGCGCATCATCATCAGGCCACAGGCCCCCAACGCCGCCATTATCACTGCATCATTGTTTTGGCAGCTGGGGAAGCGTCTCCATTGGCTGGCCGTGGTGCCCTAAACCAGCCGATTGGTTGTTTCTGGGGTTATTTCTTTCTTGTTTAACGCGCACCCTGCGTCTACCAAGAGGCTGACACCCTCCGCAGTGCAGGGAGGGGCGACCCAGATCATTCCCATAATATTTCCCTCCGCTCTGACCTACATCAGCCGAGGAGCCGGCTCTCACGGATCAGGCCCCGACACCGCAGGCTCGGACCAGATACGGCCCAGAATCGCTGCATTCGGGAGGGGGGGTGTTTATATTTAGCGCGCATGCCAGTGGCATATCAGTCAGCAAACACACAGATAAACACACACACACACACAAGGATAAACACACACACGCAGATAAACACACACACACACACATACACAGCCTCTGGCCTGGTTGGTGTTTGGCTGTGCATTTCTGTGAGGCTGTATCTGACTGTAAACAATTATGGTGACTAAAATAACACATACCACTCTCTCTCTCTCTCTCTTTCTCTCTTGCTCTCTCTATCACCCTCTCTGTTCCCTGTTCCCCTATTTCTCTTTATTCCCTTCCTTTTCTCTGTGCCTCTCTTCCTTTATCTCTCCCCCTATGTACCATTCTTTCTCTCGCCCTATTTCTCTTCCCTTCTCTCTCTCTATCTCATGCGCTTTTTTATCACTATAGTGTAAGCTTTGTCTGTTGGAGATTTAATGTTGTATGTGGTTTATTGTCGAACTGGGTACAAAAGTTAGAGAATGATTTTATAAAGGAGTGTTAAACCTCTCCCTCTCTCTCTCCCTCTCTCTCTCCCTCTCTCCCCCTTATCTTCCCAGTCCCTGCCATGATCACGTCGTACCCCAACACCACGCTGGCCACCAAGGGCAAAAAGAAGGAGATGAGCTGCACAGCCAAGGGAGAGAAGCCCATCATGATCCGCTGGGAGAAGGAGAAGGAGATCATCAACCCCGAGATGAGCCGCTACGTGGTGACGGTGCGCGAGGTCGGCGACGAGGTCAACTCCACCCTACAGGTGCTGTACATTAACACACACACACACACACACACACACACACACACACACACACACACACACACACATGCACTCCCACCTGTACCCACAGCACATGCTTCAGTACCTCCCACAGTTGCAAATATTCTAGCTCTTGTGCTTGAGGTTGAACAAGAGAGCCTCAACAGTCTTCTGAATCATATTCTGCCGTCTCAGAGCCACAGACTGGAGTACGGCTTCAATGCTGTGAGTGACAGGAAGTGTTCAGGCCAGCTACTGAAGACATACAGCATTCACTTATTTAGTCCAGCTTCATTCGAATATGACTGGTCCAGTGAAGGCACCTATTTAGTCCAGCTTAATTTGAATATGACTGGTCCAGTGAAGGCACCTATTTAGTCCAGGTGTAGTGAATGGGCACAGTCATGTCATCATGATAGAGATGCTTAGTAATGTTCAGTGATCAGGTCGGAAATGTTAACAGATCAGTTGTTATGTATGTGTGCCGCATACGGTGCTCAGAACAAGCCTCTTAGATTTAGTTTGCACAGAACTTTCTAGGTTCTAAAAGAACTGCAACCACACTAATTTCACACTAAGAGTTGGACAGCAGTGCTGTTTTTTTTTGTGCTGACTTAAAGTTTCTCATTGTTTCATGTGCTACTCTATGTGTTTTAAAATGCGCTCCCTGCTACAGATCCCAGGGTCTTCATATTCCCATTAGAGTTTGGGATGCGGAGCAGAGGAGCTGACAGAGCAGGTCTCACGACGTTACCAGTTTTCCGTTTGCTTTGGGTTCACTGCGGGCGTTTGCGGACACAGACCAGCAGCCTCAGGAGGCACTTCTCTGAGAACAAACCTATATAACGGACAAGGGTTTAAAGTTTAAGTCGAACATTTTGGCATGTTAACGCAAAAAAAAAAAATGTTCAAATTCAAAAGTGCAGTGAGTAGGTGTTTGCCTCGAACGTCCACTTTTCGAATGTTCTTTGTTTCAGAGGCGGCCTTAACCTGTAGGTCGTGAATTTAGGAAAAAAGACACGGAGCCAGACAGCGTGGGTGCACAACAATGGAGTTTATTTTCAAGAAAGGAAAAAAAAGGAAAAATAAAAGCGAATTGTTCAGATGTGGGCATGAAAAGCATATAGCTCAATCTGAGTCAAGTAGTCATGGTAACTGAATTAACAAAACAAAATAAGAAGACAGTGAAACATTAATCAGATTTTTTAACATCAACTAGCGTGTGCTATAGTTGCCATTACAGACGTAGTAGCTGAGTTCACTCTTCCACACTTGGCCTGGTGCTGGGAGTTTTACGAGCTTCATCTCTTCCTCTCTACAGATCCAGAGTCCAGTGCGAGGCGACTCTGGCTTCTTCTCCTGCCACGCCATCAACTCCTACGGTGAAGATAAAGGAATCATTCAGCTCACAGTGGAGGGTGAGTGTGGCCTCCTCGTAGCAAACATGGCAGGTGTCCCATAATTAAACAACATATGGTTGCTCTCCACGGGCAATTACCACCCCATTCTAACCAAAAGCAAACTGTTTTTAGTAGAATTAAAGCCTTCTCATGAACTGTAATGGTTAATGGACTGTGTTTATGTAGTGCTTAGCGACTGATTTAAGAGTACTTGAATCTCTGTATACTCCCTACACTACACATCTACCTATGAACAGAATAGGTTGTCATTGTAGAATATACACATCAAGATTGATATTCTATTCTGGCAGACAATTCTACACTATACACATCAAGATTGATATTCTATTCTGGCAGACAATTCTACACTATACACATCAAGATTGATATTCTATTCTGGCAGATATTTCTACACTATACACATCAAGATTGATATTCTATTCTGGCAGATATTTCTACACTATACACATCAAGATTGATATTCTATTCTGGCAGATATTTCTACACTATACACATCAAGATTGATATTCTATTCTGGCAGATATTTCTACACTATACACATCAAGCTTGATATTCTATTCTGGCAGACAATTCTACACTATACACATCAAGATTGATATTCTATTCTGGCAGATATTTCTACACTATACACATCAAGATTGATATTCTATTCTGGCAGATATTTCTACACTATACACATCAAGATTGATATTCTATTCTGGCAGACAATTCTACACTATACACATCAAGATTGATATTCTATTCTGGCAGATATTTCTACACTATACACATCAAGCTTGATATTCTATTCTGGCAGACAATTCTACACTATACACATCAAGATTGATATTCTATTCTGGCAGATATTTCTACACTATACACATCAAGATTGATATTCTATTCTGGCAGATATTTCTACACTATACACATCAAGATTGATATTCTATTCTGGCAGATATTTCTACACTATACACATCAAGCTTGATATTCTATTCTGGCAGATATTCTACACTATACACATCAAGATTGATATTCTATTCTGGCAGATATTTCTACACTATACACATCAAGATTGATATTCTATTCTGGCAGATATTTCTACACTATATACATCAAGCTTGATATTCTATTCTGGCAGACAATTCTACACTATACACATCAAGATTGATATTCTATTCTGGCAGATATTTCTACACTATACACATCAAGATTGATATTCTATTCTGGCAGATATTTCTACACTATACACATCAAGATTGATATTCTATTCTGGCAGATCAATTCTACACTATACACATCAAGATTGATATTCTATTCTGGCAGACAATTCTACACTATACAAATCAAGATTGATATTCTATTCTGGCGGATATTTCTACACTATACACATCAAGATTGATATTCTTTTCTGGCAGATATTTCTACACTTTACATATCAAGAATGATATTCTATTCTTGCAGATATTTCTACACTATACATATCAAGATTGATATAATATTCTGGCAGATATTTCAGTTTTTCTCCCCTGTTGGCCTCTGTTGTGTTTCCTTGCTGTGCTTGATATGGTGAGGGTTGCTGCTTCTGTTGTTGAGCTTGTGGCTGTCCTGACCCCACAGAGCCTCCAGACAGCCCCCTGGTGGAGATCCGAGACGTGCAGGACCGCATCATCACCCTGCACTGGAACATGGTGTTCGACGGCAACAGCCCCATCACAGGATATGACATCGAGTACAAGAACAAATCAGGTACGGGCTGTCAAGAAACACAGTGACGTTGGCCCCCTCAAGCCAGCCCCCATACCCAAACTCTCATGCACGGGTTGGGAGTCAGGTCTTACACTCCAATCCCCGTCCCCAATCCCTCACTCCAGACGCACCGCAGGATCTCTTCTTCTCTTCATCTCGTCTCACAGCATGGACTGTGAAGTAGTAATTCAAGAGATTGAGATTCAAGAGGTTGAGATTTAAGAGGTTAAATTAAATATTATTATTATTATTATTATTATCTGCAATTCCTTTGTAATAATAATAACAACAACAATAATAATAATTATTATTAGTAGTAGTATTTGTATAATAATGATGATGATTATTATTCTAAATATAATAATAATTATTATTGTTTCTACCTCGATTTATGTTGTTGTTGTTGTATCATTAGTAGTATTTTGGTGTTTAGGCATCAGTCATTCATGTCTGGTCATATAGCCATACAGTGAATGGAGATATGTTGAAGTCCCTGTAAGGTTCTTACACGCTAAAGCCCTTGATTGGATTGCATCACCTGAGTGTGTATGCTGAGCTCAGAGGGGCCTTGATTGGATCTCATCACCTGAGTGTGTATACTGAGCTCAGAGGGGCCTTGATTGGCTGAGTCATGTGGTGAAGGGCTATTCAGAGATTTAAAGCCACACCTGTTTACTTCTTAAACACAGTTTATGAATTTGGATATATGATGATATGATAAGTGTCCTCACAAGTAGCAGTGATGTTTCTTTCCCTCATTGTGAGTTTATCTTTATCATTGTGATGAAACTATCTATCTAGTGAAGAAGTCTGACTTCATCTTGATCTCTTTGGCTTCCTCTTCTCTCCCTCCTGTGGTACTCTCATCTGCAGCTCCGTGGAGTTCCGCGATCTCCACCAAGAACATCTCCCCCTCGCTCTACCAGGCCACCATCATCGACCTCCACCCCTCCTCCACCTACAACATCCGCATGATCGCCAAGAACCGCATCAACAGCAGCGCACCCAGCAACGAGCTCACCATCACCACAGACGAAGCCAGTGAGTGTCCCTGCCTTTAGTCTTGCGTAGCTGGACTTTATTAGCACATTAGCTATTAGCATATCTGTCTGGAGACAACCAGGGTCAAACGGGGACTAAATGTGTGTGGGACTAAATGTGTGTGATTAAACAACTATGGCATTTGGAAATATAGAAGTGAAAGGTGAGACCAAGACAGTCTGGCACTGCAACTACAACTTTGTCTGTGTGGACTGTAAGAATACTCTAAGAGAGTATGTCACATAGTTGCAGTAGTGGCAGCTACACACGACAATAGCACCAACAACCTTTTTCATTTTTTTATAAATAATTGAATTTAAGTCATATAAAATATTTAAAATAATTTTGGGTCAGGGGGATCCATAAGGTCACCCAGTCATGCTAATGGGGAGGGGGGGGCTTCAGTTATGTTTTCTCCTTCCCCAGTTGCATGGCTGAGTATGTCCGTCATCCAGGTCAAGGTCACAAGTCTGATCTGGTGGGGGTTGCTGCCCTCTGGTGGTTAAATAGTGTACTATAAACCAGTGCTGCGGTTGCATCTGGGTGTGACTGTCTGGAGCTGTGGTTCTACCTCTCGCTGGAGGGAAGCTAGTTATCTGCAGCTTTTCTGCTCCAGCCACCCCATCAAACCAATTAACCCTAATTTATTCATGAAAAGTTAATTCCTCACGAGCTGTGGCTGAATCATGAGGCTGCTGCAGTTCCTGTTAGGCAAATACGAGCCATAAATATTCATAACAACAACATGCACATACTGTTTGGCTGGTGAGACTGTTATAGTTTTCTAATCCATACCCTTCAGATATTTACAGTTATCTGGTAAGCCTCATGGTATGTTTGCTAAGATATTCTTGCTCAAGGCAAATGACACCTATTCGTGATGTCTGTCTCTAAATAAAATAAAAAATACATGAAAAAGGGATTAATAGTGAATGTTACTGATCAATTCATTGGCCATTGCTGCCCATTCCCTTCCCTCAGGTTCAGATTACACTAGATAGAGATCAAAACTGGACTAGGGTGAAGGCAGATTCATCATTTCATTGAAATCTAAATCTGATTGTGTGAACTGATGTTTTTCCACCAACTCTCTTCTAAATGAAAACTAAGACATTACTCAGAGACAAACTCCGTTTCTTATTGTCATTTGGAATCAGACCAGAAATAAACAATACTCGCTAGTTTGAGTAAAAACGAGATGACACTGGCTACGACAAGTGACTAACTAACTGTCATGGATTAAAGTAAAACTGGAAACACTATGAGCCTGCAACTATACAACGACATGACATGGTGTCATTATTTTTTTAATTCTTAGAGTAAAAAGCAAATTCAAGACATCAGAATAAAAACCAGGAGAATCCTCTATTTGGCCAACATTAGTAGTTCCATAACGTGATGTATTGCATAGAGCACCTCCTATACATTAGTAGCTACATAACGTGATGTATTGCATAGAGCACCTTCTATACATTATTAGCTACATAACGTGATGTATTGCATAAATCAACTATACATTAGTAGCTACATAACGTGATGTATTGCACAGAGCAACTTCTATACATTAGTAGTTCCACAACATGATGTATTGCATAGAGCACCTTCTATACATTATTAGCTACATAACGTGATGTATTGCACAGAGCACCTATACTGTGTCATTACTGGTCTCCCCTGCATGTACTGTGCCCATGGGTTGAGTTTAGTGGCATTGCTAAGAGAGAGCACCTGTGTGTTCACTGCTCACTGTGTCCATTGTGTGAGTACGTACTATAAGCCTGTGTGTTTCATTACTCCACTTCTCTGATGAGTGTGAGCAGACATGGGCAAAAAAACATCAAAATGTATGATACAAAATACAAAATACCCCTCAAATAAATGTATTAAAATAAAATACAAAATACTGGTGCCAGAAAATGTAACAAAATACAATACATGTATTTTGTATTTAAAATATAGGAAATACTTTTTCTGGATTTTCCGTTTTCTCACAGTTTGGTATAGCAGAGCATTCAGGTTTGGGCTATATAATGTACACAAAGCTCTGATGGACCCCACAAAAAGGAAGAACAGTCACAGAATGTCAGTGTAACTAAGCAAAGCTATTAAAAGACAACAACTTGATTGATTATGTATATATATATTTTTGCAGGCAGCAGCTGTGTGACTCTCATGTTTTCACAAAACAGGGCTCTCAATGCAATCTCTATGGCTTCCGGGAGGGCTCGCCCCACCGTGCTTTCGTCATACATAAATGCGTGTAAGGTCGTCATACGTCTTTGATCAAGTCACAGGCTGTGTCTATTACCGCGCACTTGCACACTTCAAACATTGACTTTCAGTGCTTAGGGCATTCACACTGACAGAACCAGCAGAATTCAGGGCACTGAAAGTACCCGGATGGCGTACTGCAAACGGTCAAAAAATGCAGTGTAAAACGATGGACACTACTCGCCCTAAAGGGGCGCCATCTTAGCTACTTAGCGGAAGAGGAGGAGCCCTTTCGGCAGCTTTTCAGTTTGGAAAGTTGGCTGACTGACGCATCGCAAATCACTTCAACCATTATTGCTGGTTACAATAACGGTATTATCTGATAGTACAGTGTCTATTTCTCGGTAACTTTTGAAAAATCTAAGCGAGAAAACGCTTGAATGTACATTTACATACAAAACACGGCTGTCAGCGGAGTTTGGTCCGCCATCTTTGTTTAAAAGGTAAAAGGCTCGCACATTTGTGTTCGTCAGTGTTCCATTTGAGACAACACTAATCAGCGAGGGAACGCACTACAGATGTAAGTGCTTATGGTGCACTACGGGTAGTATTGCAGTGTACTTCGTAAAGTGCGCGGTAATAGACACGGCTAACACAATTCGCTCTTTGAAAGAACCTCCTTTAAGACGGCGTACTAATGAAGATAAATTGACAACCATCAAGACAGCTATCTAAGTTTTCGAACACAGCCCTGTTTTCTGAAAAAATTGGATTTAACATGAGAGTCAATGAGAGATATCTGGGGCGATTTCCATTTTGCCCCAAAAGGGGGGGGGGGGCATTTGAAGCACCACTTTTGCCTGACTGTTGCCTGATTCGACAATGACATTCAGAGGCATATCAGACGGTTTAGTGGTAGAATCCGACAGAAAAACAATCTCCTTCTGCCTAAACACTGGAGAAAGTATTTGGAGTATTTTAAATACAAAATGACTCCACTCTAAAGTATTTTGTTACAAATTACGTTAGATTTTTTATCGGCCCTATCAAATACAAATTACAAAATACTCAAAGTGATTGAAATACGTATTTCAAATACAAGTAATTGAAATTCTGCCCATCTCTGAGTGTGAGTAAGTACTATACGCGTGTGTGTTTCATTACTCCACTTCTCTGATCAGTGAACTTACTTTGGTCCCCAATGTGTCAGTGTGTAGAATAATGAATGGATGCCTTTGGGTTCTGACGAGTGAACTTACTTGTGTCAGTGTGTAGAATAATTAATGGATGCCTTTGCACTCTGATGAGTGAACCTGATTGGCCTGATGACCCCTTGAACCCGATGACCTCTGCTCCCTGTGTGTGTGATCCAGCTAGAGTTCTGCTCTAACGTGCCCGTCTCTGCTCCCCAGGTCCAGACGGCCCTCCGCAGGAGGTGCAGCTGGAGGCGCTGTCCTCCCAGAGCGTCAAAGTCACCTGGAAGGTACGCGCACGCCATGTCACGTCACGCCACAGCAGACTCCACTATTGTGTCTGGAGATAAGAGATGACAGAGACTAGGAGATAACCCTAACCCCCCCCCCCCCATTGCTCTTGGATATCTGGCCAAATGAAACAAATGGAGAAATAAGGGCTGCGTTTGGCCACCTGCCTAACAGAGCTAGCGCTGCGATTGGCCACCTGCCCAACAGAGCTAGCGTTGCGCTTTGCTACTTAGCTATTGTTTGGTGTCACACCCAAAATTTCTGTCACTGTGCTTTTTATTTCTGTGGATTGATTGCATACCCCAAAATACAACTTCAGCACACACACACACACAAACACACTTTGTCTAATCCATTTCAGAATCACTTGCTATCAGGGTCGCACCATAGGCTATGGTTTGCTTGACATTTGATGTCATTGTAGTTATCATGTCAGAGAAACGATTTTTATTTATGTGCCTGCCCACATTTATCCCAAAATGCATCCCAAAATGCATCTCTCCACTCTCCCCTCAGCCTCCACAAAGGCACCTTATGAACGGCGTGATCCGCACCTACCACGTCAGTTACCGCGAGTACACCAAAGAGCAGAACCGGCAGCTCACGCGCATCACCGTGGACGCCACCGGCGACCAGGAGACCGTCACTCTGGACAACCTGCGCAAGTTCACACTCTACGAGGTCATCGTCAACGCGGAGAACAGAGCTGGCATGGGCCCCGCCTCACACGAGGGCATCATGCGCACCCTGGAGGACGGTGAGTGTGTGTGTGTGTGTGTAGTGTGTGTAGTGTGTGTAGTGTGTGTGTAGTGTGTGTGTAGTGTGTGTGTAGTGTGTGTGTAGTGTGTAGTGTGTGTGTGTGTGTGTGTGTGTGTGGTATGTGTGTGTGTGTGTGTGTGTGTATGTGTAGCATGTGTGTAGTGTGTGTATAGTGAGTGTGTGTGTAGTGTGTGTATAGTGAGTGTGTGTGTGTGTGTGTGTGTGTGTGTGTGGTGTGTGTATGTGTGTGTGTGTGTGTGTGTGTGTGTGTGTGTGTGTGTGTGTGTGTGTGTGTGTGTGTGTGTGTGTGTGTGTGTGTGTGTGTAGTGTCTGTGTGTAGTGTCTGTGTGTGTGTGTGTGTTTGTGGCACTGTTTGTCAATGCAGGGCCACAGTATGCTTTTGACAGTTTTTGATAAGTACGTTTGAATTTGAGAAATGCTCTTGGTCTCATTTAGATGTGGGCACCATCCAGAGACAGGTGTGCTTTTTAATGCTAAGTGTAAACAGACCTGATCATCCCCTCCTGTTGAAAGCTCTGTTATTACAGCTGAATTCCACCAGGGGGCACTGTTACTGTTACATTGTTGTTACTAGCGCTGTTTGTAACCTGTTGGTCTCTCCCTCCCTCTCTCTGCCTGCAGTACCCAGCCAAGCCCCTGGTAATGTGGTGGCCACCCCCAGTTCCCCTGAAGCCATTTTCGTGTACTGGTCCCCTCTCCCTAACGACACGCTCAACGGCGTCCTTCTGGGCTACCGTGTCATCTTCTGGGCCAACCTGGCGGACGGAGGTGAGTTCTCCCCATCACATGATTATATGTTGCTCATTGCTGTGGATATCAAATTTAAACATGAATACCGGTATGTACTGTAATGCAGTTAAGGAAGATTGCTTTTCCATGCATGTGGCAGTTCCTAAAGTCACCACTAGGTGGAGCTGTAGCATAGTTTATGAGAGAAGACAGTGCTCTCCTCTTTAGTAGAACAAACTGTACTCACTGACAGGCCTGGTGTGTCTTAAACATCTCTGAACATGTGTGGGTTGACACACTTACACACATCTGCTGATTTCAGTGCACTAAACGTACAGTGTCCAGACGTGCTGAAATCTCTATGTATCCCTCATTCACCACTGCTTAGATTCACTGATAACAGATCATTGGCTTTCAACAGAAGCAAGTCATCACAGGGTGTGTATTTCATCTTTATCAAATAAACAGGCCAGTATCAGGGCCTCATCAGTGTTACCACACGGCACTGGTGTCTGGACCCAACAGGCCACATCAGTGTTACAGCACGGCGCTGGTGTCTGGACCCAGTGTCCCCTTATTTTATTACCTAATGACAAGATGGATGTCCTGCAACAACCTCACCAGCCAACCCAGAGCTCTCCTGTCGAGGCAGGCAACCAAACAGCTCTGCAGCCCAGCAGAGATGAACCATCTGTGGGGGAGAGAGGACCAGAGCCTCCCCTCCCCTCCCCTCCCCTCCCCTCCCCTCCCCCTCACAGCAGGTTCAGGGGTGCAGGAGATTAGAGTCAGGGGGGAGCGACACAGCTCCTTAAACACTGGATTAGTGTGTGGTGAATAGAGGAGATTCAGTCGCTGAAATAGGTTAAGTTCACCACTGAAAGTGACTTGCTTCATTTGTCCATGTTGTGGGATGTATCCTGACTGATTGATCTTTAAGAACCATGAAATACTTGTGTAGTTCTAGAAGAGTCATGTTCCATAATCCGTATGAGTAAAACTCAAGCCAGTTAGAGTTTAAAACTGAGTTCCTGCACCTATGGCCCCACTTGTTCTCGATTTGTTCGTGCGTTTCTCCATTGTTCTTTGGTGCTAATGTTCTGTGTGCATGTTCTCTGTGTGTGTGTGTGTGTGTGTGTGTGTGTGTGTGTGTGTGTGTGTGTGTGTGTGTGTGTGTGTGTGTGTTCTGTGTTGTGGCAGAGCTGGGAGACATCAGGAACATCACCACCATTCAACCCCGCCTGGAGTTGGACGGCCTGGAGAAGTTCACCAACTACAGCATCCAGGTGCTGGCCTTCACCCAGGCCGGAGACGGCGTCCGCAGTGGCCAGATCTTCGCCCGCACCAAAGAAGACGGTATGAGCACACCCTACATGGCAGTCCGAAGTGTAGGATAACAGCATCATGTGAAACACACGGCAGATTACACACTGACCAACAAGGTTTAGGAGAATACTCTATTCTTGTAGAGAATGACACATTGTGAAAACGTCTGTGTTTTAGTCACTCCCATCTTGACCAAAGTAATGATGAAACAGTGTGTGAGAAGGCAAAAATTGGAAGATGCTCTATGGAGACAATTCAACTATCAATCTATATATGTAATGTAACAAAACTGGCTCCTGGTCATGGATGTAAAACATAATTTCATTTCAAATTTTACAGGTTTAATAGTTTCAGGTTATGATGTGAACATGCCACTGCTTTGTGTGTATGTTTTGAGTTTGTTTTGCTGACGGCCATGTTTGTTTTAATGACGGCCATATTTGTTTTGACGACGGCCATGTTTGTTTTAATGACAGCCATATTTGTTTTAATGACGCCCAAGTTTGTTTTGATGACGACCATGTATGTTTTAATGACGCCCATGTTTGTTTTGATGACGACCATGTATGTTTTGATGGCGGCCATGTTTGTTTTGATGACGGCCATGTTTGTTTGGTGCAGTCCCTGGTCCTCCCGCCGGTGTGAAAGCAGCAGCTGCCAGCAGCACTGAGGTGTTTGTGTCCTGGCTGCCCCCAATCAAGCTCAACGGCATCATCAAGAAATACAAGATCTACTGCTCCTTCAACTACCCTACGGTAACTAGACCAGGATACTCACTCAACACACACACACACACACACACACACACACACACACACACACACACACACACACTCAAGATCTACTGCTCCTTCAACTACCCTACGGTAACTAGACCAGGACACTCTCTCACCACACACACACACACACACACACACACACACACACACACACACACACACACACACACACACATGCACACACACACTCAAGATCTACTGCTCCTCCAACTACCTTACTGTAACCAGACCAGGACATTCTCTCACCACACACACACACTCAAACGCATATACACCACCCACGCGCTCAAACCTCTGCAGGATTGAACTGTACCATCTCGTCCTCTAAGGCGTCAGTCTTAACTTCACGTGCAATGAATCACTGCGAATTGCTGTCCGAGAGTCGGGTATAAAATGGCCACCACAACTGGCAGATCTATTACTTCACTACCCTCACTGGTGTCAAGTTAGCAGTAGATGGTGTTTTCCCCAATCATGTGAAGATCTGTCATTAATATAACTTTTAAATAACTTTTAAACTTTTAGCCCACTGGTGCCCCATGATTATGTGACAGATTGTGTCACCCTGCCCCATCTCAGCTCCTCCAGGTTTAACTGCACGTATCTGTCTCTACTCCACACTAGAGGTGTTATGTGCTGGGAAAGAGGGAGGGATAAAAGCACTGGTAGATTTACTACCACACTGGTGTTAAGCAAACTGCAGGTGTTGGTGTCATCAGTCCGGTGAAAAGCCGTGCCGCTGGTGTGTAAGTTGCCATCACACTGGTTTATAGTAACAAACCCCCTTCATTTGACTGTAAAATGAGTTGCTTTTGAACATCACTCTGAATGCACACCAGCGCAGTAAACAAACAAATAAAAACATCTCGAGCTGTATTTATGGGCCAACAACGACACTTAAGGTAATGAGGTTCCTTTCACAGACTTGTAATTTAGAATTGCCCTGGAATTACGATCAGAACGACGCGCAAATCAAACGTTGAAATGCTGCATTATGCATAAGGCACCTTTTAAGGGTCTTTTCACAGGGTGCTTTCATCAGGTTCCCCCCCTCTGTGGTTCTGGAGGCCACAGGTCCAGTGTCAGGGCTGGTTTCATGGGCCCATCAAGCTGACACCTCAGAACCCATATTAATGTCAGGGCCACACCCGCTGCCTCACGGCCAGTCATCCCTCCCCTCCCGCCCCTCTCTATCATGGGCACGCTCTCTGCTGTCAGTGCAGCTGCCACTGCCACTGCCACACCCAGCAACAGCAGCAGACTCAGCATGGAGAGGAGTGGAGAGGAGGAGAGAGGAGAGGAGTGGAGAGGAGAAGGGAGGAGGAGAGGAGAGGAGTGGAGCGGAGAAGAAGGTAGGAGAGGAGAGGAGTGGAGAGGAGTGGAGAGGAGAGGAAAGGGAAGGAGAGGAGAGAACAGGAGAGGAGAGGATAGGAGAGGAAAGAAGAGGAGGGGAGGAGAGGAATGGAGAGGGGAGGAGGAGAGGAGTGTAGGAAGAGAGCATATGAGATGAGAGGAGAGGAGAGGAGAGGAGAGGAGAGGAGAGAGGAAGAGAGGAAGAGAGGAAGAGAGAGACATGAATCTGCCTCTCCTCCCCAGTGCCAATGACAGCTTTATCCCCTCACTCGCTCTCTCTCACTCTCAGGCACTTTATTCCAGCTTAGTCAGTACCTCAAGTCCACCGCCCTGCCAACAGCCTTGGGGCAGAGGAGAGGAGAGGAGAGGAGAGGAGAGGAGAGGAGAGGAGAGGAGAGGGGAGGGGAGGAGAGGAGAGCAGTGTGCCGTTCGAAACTCCAATGATTCAGTCAGTGACCATTCACTGATTTAGAGAAGCCAGACTCAACTCAATGACGGTGGCCTTGGGTGGCACTTGTCTTTGACTTTTAGCTCTAGTTTAGCCTTGCTGTTAAAATGACCCTGACTGGGAGCTGTAATCTGTGACAAACTGACGCTCCTGGAAACATGGAGGGATAGAGAGACACGTTTGGTTGTCACAGCGTCACAGGAGGAATGTGACGGAAATGCAATGATAATTGCTTGACCCCTCTAGTGTTCTTAGATAGGCATGGGTTTTGACTCACATTTCAAGGAAACAGAATTGGAACAGGAAGTGAGGTCATTCGGGGGGATGCCCCAGTTTGGTTTATTTATAAACACGTTCTCAGATATATCTATTTTCCTCCATCGCTAAGTCTTCCTTTCACTCTCACACTCTCTCTGTCCATTTCCTACCAGAAGCAGTTTTAGGATCAGTTCTAAGAATCAGTTTGTAAACTGTAAAGTCAGCTTTAACTAAAGGTTTGACCGACTATACCAATGACAAGATTGTCAAAACATCATGAAGGGCTGTGACATATTGTTTGCCGTATAGGACATCTTAAAACACAAATATAGTCATAAAGGACCTCATGGTTCCAAACCCTCGCAGTGTGTGTGTTATCTAACGAGTGAGCCATCTTCTGTGGCCCACACGCAGGTGAACAATGACAATGACGCTCCGCCCGATAAGTACTTCTACCACATCCACGGCCTGCGTCTCAACCAGAGGTACAGCATCTGGGTGGTTGCCGTGACTGCAGCTGGCCCCGGCAACGCCAGTGAGATCATCACCGTGGAGCCGCTGGAGAAAGGTACTGTGTGAGGGAGGGGAGTGTGGAGCAGAATTACAGAACCATCGGGCGGGCATCAGTCACTTGAATATTAAACAATGAGGAATTTATTTCTGACTTTAATTCCCTAAATTAACGTCTTATTACACTGCTAATGTGCATTTTGCGGAATAACATTATTTATATTTTGTGTTTATTTGTTTGTGTGTGTGTGTGTGTGTCTGTGTGTGTGTGTGTGTGTGTGGTGTGTGTGTGTATGTCTGTGTGTGTATGTGTGTGTGTGTGTGTATGTTTGCCTACAGCCCCTGCCAGGATTCTCACGTTCAGTGGTACGGTCACCACCCCCTGGATGAGGGACATCGTTTTACCCTGCAGGGCTGTGGGAGATCCCGCCCCCACCATCAAATGGCTGAAGGAAACGTAAGTGTCAGTCACTCAATCAAGAGAAAACATGACCAATCAGATGACAAGCACTTTGCTCTAATTTGCGATATTGCTACCCCCGTTTGTTTGCCAATATTTAGCTATTTTCATTCTCATTAATTTTGCTTGCCGCTTTTGAGTTATGTATTATAGCATGCATTGATATACTATGCATTTCATGCAAACGATAGAATGCAGTATGCAAAACAGACGGTACAGAAAGTATGCTTGCACATTGATTCATCAAATTGAATCAAGTGAGAGATCTCTGTGAATCATAGTGATTCACCAAGGGTTTAAAGGAATTGATCTGGAGTAAAAAGCTCACTTCCTGTCTGTGGTATCTCTGGTAGCAACGGCACCCCTGCTCCAGTCCAGATTGACGGCCGTCGCAGTGTGCATAGCAACGGTAGCTTCATCATCCGCACTGTCAAAGCAGAGGATTCTGGGTACTACAGCTGCGTGGCCAGCAACAGCTGGGGATACGATGACATCAGACTTAACCTTCAGGTTCAAGGTAGGTCATTGACAGGACAATCACATGACACATGAAAAATTACGGTAATCCAAGAACAATTGCCTTGAGTATTGTGTTCCTGTAATCTGTTTGAAAGACCATAGCATTAACAATGCCATGGATGAATGCCATTACTGAGAGGGGAAGGCACTCGTACCTGGATGTAGCGGCAGTTATAGAAATAGCTTTGGACAAATAGTGACTCCTCAAGGACAAATGATGAATTATTAATTACTCTGACTATATAACTGCTTTGGCCTCCCCGAGGAGAATCACTAGGAAATCATGAGGAGGAATTCAATTATAGCCTCAATGTAGTTCATTAGCAAGATTGACATTATCACCATGAAAAGACATGAGCCATCTCTGACGCTGTGAGGATGCTTGGTGACCATGATGATGTGTTCACTGTGTGTTGTGTTGCAATCAGTGCGCTCCACTGTAAACGAGACATTCACAACCTCTCCTTTCCTGCCTTCCTCTCCCTCTTTCTCTCCCTCCCCCTCTCCCTCTCTCTCTCTCTCTCTTCCTCTCCCCAGTGCCACCAGACCAGCCGCGTCTCACCGTCACCAAGACGACCACCACCACCATCACGCTGTCTTGGATCCCAGGAGACAATGGAGGCAGCTCCATCAGAGGTGAGTGGGCGAGCCAATCCCACGCCTCAGGCGTTTGCTGTCAGTGCAGTGGGAAGATCCGGCCCGGAGCTGGCCCTGGTCTGGCCCGCGTCTGGCCCGCGTCTGGCACGCCCTCGCCCCAGACTCAGAGTAGAGACATGCGTTCCTGTGGGGCCTTTCTGAAAAGAGCGAGGTCAGGGCTAATTTTGATTGGAGAGAGCGGGTGTGTGGGTTGGAAGAAACTGATGAGTGTGCGGAAGCGGAAGAAAGACATGACTTGCAGGAACCTTTTCAAAATATAAACATATGTGTGAAATGAAATAGAAGTAGAGTTTTTGTTTCTTAAAGTACAGAACGTTATTCGTTTTCGTCTTCGTTTTGCACGAGAACAGCGAGAAATAACCCATTTTACATAAACGGGCAAGATTGGTGTTTGTTACGCACAGCACATTTTCATGTGAGCCGGCACAAATGGGACTGAAAAAAGCATCCTGTGTAAACGTCCACCTGCAGTTATTTTGCAGGCAGAAGGGAGTGGGACACAACCTGAAAGAGGCGGTTAGGAGCGGGATAAAAACATCACATCGTTTTTGCTGGAGCCGGACAGAATCTTCCGGGCTCGGGACTGATAAATCCACCCCTCTCAGGCCTCGGAGACACGTCTCTGTTCCCGCTGAAGCACTAATACCCTCAGTGTGACTTTGAGGCAGGTGGTGATGGAGGGCACCGGAGGCTTAGTGTGGGATATCCTTACCTTTCCCATTGTCCTTGCTCAGTATCCAAGCAGGGCAGTGATACACCGTTGGGTATTAAACAAACAAGAAAAGCTCAGGTTAGAAGGAAAAAAAAAAATGAACAGAGGATCAGAAGAGTGAGGAGTGGGAGAAGGAGGGATAAAGACGAAGGAGTACATGAGGTTGAGCTGGGGCTTGAGCAGGAAGATTAAAAGGACTTCCAATCAGCGAAGGCTGGGCCGCTGCAATTCATCACGTAGGGAGTACTGGGCTCTGAGGCGCACTGGGGTGGCCTGCCGGGGCACTTATTTAAAGTGGGAGTGGAGGAGTCCACTCCTCCCTTCCCTCAGCCCCTGCTGACACGGATCCGGCCCCGGTCTGGCCCCGGTCCGGCCCGCATCTACCGGATCCTCGCCAGATCTGGGCCACAGCCTCTGTCCACTTTGTTAGTTTTCCTGAGGTGAGCGAGGCCACTCAACATGCTTTATGCTCCTCATCACTTAGCCGCAAACACAGGGTAGGGTTTGACCTACCCATAATCCTTTGGGGTGAATTATGTCTGGCTGGCCCCTGTGGCCTCCTATAAATTGATCTATGCCTGGGGATGGAAATGAGATGAAGGGCAATGCGTCCTTCACAACAAGGCATCTTTCAGGCGTTATACATATTCATTGACCAGCAAGAGGATTTATTTAATTTATTTATTTTTTGAGTTCGGAAAGTTACGATCTTCCACCATCTCATTCATTTGTCGTACCTCCTGGTTCAAAAGGTGTTGCTGTTTACCATACAAACACAAATACACTGGGAATGCCGACTATAGTTATTCACAAACAAGGACCTTTAACTTAACAGTGCTCTATATTCAAACTAGCTGAAGGATGTACGGTGTATTGACTGTAGACGGCCCTATTTATTAGAGTGCATTTGACCTGATTGGTACCAGAGGGGTCACAGCGTCGCATCCTGTGATTAGTGGAGGCAAGACACATGGGACATGAGTGGGATGCCACTGGATGGGATGCAACCCTGAACTGGCGTCTGAGTCAGTCCCTCTCTGTGTACCGCTGACCCTGGAATGCATGTGATAGAATTCAAATAGAATCACAATAGAATTAGAATGGAATTAGAACATAATTGAGTTAGATAGAGTTGATGGAAGAAGAGTAGAATCCTTCTTTTCTAGGGACATCGATGACACGTATTACTAATTTTGACTTTTTGCCCTTAATTTGTCGTTACGGAATGATTGATCAACAAATAAAGTGGATCATCCATATCATTTGACAGATCTGTGCCACATTCGATACAGAATCCACTGCTGGGTTGTCTTTTTTCTGCAAATTGATTTGAAGTTTTTTCTTTGTATTTTTTTTTCATTTGAGCTTTGGTGTGTTTCCCTGTGCAGGCTACATCCTGCAGTACTCTGAGGACAACAGTGAGAAGTGGGGCAGTTTTCCCATCAGCCCTAGCGAGCGCTCGTACCGTCTGGAGAGCCTCAAGTGTGGAACGTGGTACAAGTTCACCCTTACTGCCCAGAACGCTGTTGGACCCGGACGTATCAGTGAGATCATTGAGGCCAAGACACATGGCAAAGGTATGCATCAGAAGAGGGACATCCTAGCTGACATGCTCATCTCAAAGCCGAAGGGGTTTTAATATAGCTAATTTAGTTAATGTAGCTAATATAAATAATGTAGCTAATATAGATGATTTAGCTAATATAGATAGTGTAGCTAATATAGATGATTAAGCTAATGTAGCTCATATAGATAGTGTAGATAATATAGATGATTTAGCTAATGTAGCTAATATAAATAATGTAGCTAATATAGATGATTTAGCTAATATAGATAGTGTAGCTAATATAGATGATTAAGCTAATGTAGCTAATATAGATAGTGTAGATAATATAGATGATTTAGCTAATGTAGCTAATATAGATGATTTAGCTAATATAGATAGTGTAGATAATATAGATGATGTAGCTTATATAGATAGTGTAGCTAATATAGATGATTTAGCTAATGTAGCTAATATAGATAGTGTAGCTAATATAGATGATTTAGCTAATGTAGCTAATATAGCTACAGGCCTCCAGTCTGCTCTTCATTTGACCTCATTTTTAAAGTGGTTGACAGGGATTCTGACTTGGCTTAAAATCTTACAAGCATAATTCGACCATATAGGTACTGCTGCCCACTCCCTGAAAATTAATTTAACTCCAAAACTAACCTAAAATGTAAATTTGACAGTATAATTCTCTGACAGATTTCCAACAGTTGGTCCAGTTAGCTGTCCTCACCCGACACCAGAGCCAAACAGTTGCTATTGCTGCTCCTCATCATCTCTCAATTCCTCTCAAAATGAATCTAGAAATTGACCAAACTTAACCTACAATTTAATAAAATGTTTTAAAAAGTAATTACAAAAATTGTTTAATGCTCAGACCACAAACAGACAATTATCTTGGCCCAAAATGGTCTTCCATTTTGTCAGATAGTTGAAGATGTTCTTCCTCATCATCTCTTTCTCCCTCCGTCCTCGACCGTGTCACAGAGCCTCAGTTTGTGAAGGAGCACGAGCTGTTCGCCAGCATCAACTCCACGCGAGTGCAGCTCAACCTGAACGGCTGGAACAACGGCGGCTGCCCCATCACGTCCTTCATCGTGGAGTACCGGCCGGTGGAGAGCCCCACCTGGACGCGGGCGCAGCGCAGCTCGCTCACCAAGACCTACATCCTGTACGACCTGCAGGAGGCCACCTGGTACGAGCTGCAGATGAAGGTGACCAACAGCGCCGGCTCTGCGGAGAAGCGCATCAACTTCGCCACGCCCAACCCAGACGGAAGTGAGTCCTCCGTTCCGTTCCGTTCGCACTGGTTTTTTACGTTTACGACTTCGCATTTGAGATCACATTTGACAGTTCCACAGACAGGAGTTATTTAGGTTCTCAGAAACAAGTCTGTATTTTTTTTTTTTTAAACTAAGGAGTTCTCACAAACGAGTCTGTGTTTGGCAGTCTTTTAACTAGTCTGCTTACTCACGCACACAAAAACCTTTACTGATATCCACAGCTATGAGGCTGGGAAAATGATAACAGAACTGTTGAAGGCACTTTGATATGTGATTTCATGTGATCAGTTTTATGTGACGAGTATATAAAACAATGCCTTCATGCAAGGCAACTGACAGTGATAGTACAAACACATACTGTCTCACACCCATATATGCGCACTAACAGTGTGATGTTTTTAATAAAACACTGCCGCTGGGAGTGAGCAGTACACACACACACACACACGCACACACACACAGACACACATGCACACACACACACACACACGCACACACACACACACACACACACACACACACGCGCGCACACTCACAGAGGATATAATTGTTTTCCTCACACTGGCTGCTGCTGTGACCTCAGACACCATAGCCCCCCTGCTGAAGACGGTGGTGGAGAGCAGGGATAATCTGCCCGGCAACCAGGGCCTGAAGATGGTGGTACCCATCATCTGCATCCTGGTGGCCATCGGCATGGTCTTCATCCTGCTACTGGTGCTGAGGAGGAGGAGGAGGGAGCAGAGGCTCAAGAGACTACGGGGTAAGGGCATACGAACACACACACACACACACACACACACACACACACACACACACACACACACACTCATAAATAAATAATCATATACAAATGGACATGCACAAATACAGACAGTCACTGTCATGCATGCACATTACACACAACATTACACATTACACACGCCAATACACTCATAGTGCTGGCATCCATGCACACACACACACACACACACACACACACACACACATGCATACCCCACCCCACACTCAACGGTTCACACAGGCAGCACATGCATGGAAACTCGCACAGACAGCCTTGCCCTCCAGCCTTCACCCACTCACACACTCCGACATACAGATGGTCATACACACACAGGCTCACACAAGCCCATGGTAACACAGCCTATATACTGCATCAGTAGGCTACAAGCACAGGGATGCATTGGCATGCACACACCCAAACCATCAATCTCACACAAGCATTGTTGCACACACACCCTCTCTCTTTCTCTCTCTTTCTCTATCTCTCTCTCACACACACACACACACACACACACACACACACATACAACTATCATGCATCATGCCTAATACAGCTTTAGTTCTGAGGCGTCTGAGCATTAGTGAGGTAATTGCGTTCCATTCACACCAAACTCATCCATCAGCACAATGCATTTCTCCGGGGACTCAACCACATGCAAATAAGGGCCTCTCTGATTCGCCTCCGCACTGTCCCCCTCTGCTTTTAATCAACACCGTGCAAATAAATAAGTGAGAACAATTCAGGAGGCCTCCGTGCAGTCGCTCCATGCAATCTCCATAAACGACTCGTTCGCACGACTCGATTGAAAATGTTTGCCTGACCGGGGCAGTCCTGTCAGATTTCACAGCGATGGTAATACCACAGGAGCCATTAGCGTTAAACAGCCAGCGCGGGTGTGTGTTAGTCTACGCTGTGTGTTATCTCTAGAGATGTAACTGTAAGCTGTGTGCGCACACACACACACACACGCACACAAACACACACACACACCGAGAGATTGTAGAGATTGCAATATGGTCTACGCAGTGTGTGTGTGTGTGTGTGTTTAATGTTTTTCTTCTTGTTTTCCAGATGCCAAAAGCCTAGCTGAGATGTTAATGAGGTGAGTAGGGACCTGCAGTTGAACTCACCGCACACCTCATTACTGTGCTTTTACACACCAGATTGGGATCAATCCCCCGGACTGCCATTTGTGGAGTATTGTGTGTCTCCAGCACTGTGATAAAATGGCCGCCTGCTCTTTATTACCCATAAGGACACCGTACAATTACATTACATTACACTTGCAATTTACCAGGACATGTACCTGTTGCTTGTTTTTGTTTTTAACTGTTGCCTAGGTGTACTTTGAGTCAAAAGTGGAAAAAAAATGATAATAATTTAGAGATATAGCCTGAGTCTGAGCGAGGATATCGTGCAGTGTAACCTTCTGTTAAGGCTGTGATAAGAGATGGTGCATTTCACAGGGAGGGGATTATAATTAGATTTGACATTTTTCACAGAGTGGGAAAAAAAAGGATGAAATGCGTACTCTCAAACTTGTAATTAGGTTTGGGAAAACACAGCTGCTGAGCAAACAACCAGAGATTCAGCTTGCAGCGTTAAAACTCAAAATCAGACCTTGCCGAACGGTTCGCCCGGCCTGCTTTTGGGTCCTGTGGAGTAAGAACACTAGGAACGCCAATTATACTGAATAGTAATTGTAGAACTAAAACTCAGATCTCATTACATTGTTCTGTCCTTCTGTGTTTGGTTCCTTTGAATTTGGTTCCTGAATTTGAATACTCAGACTGCTATAGGTCATGATCAAATGTTTAAGAACTAAAATTTAAACTTCACTAAATGGTTCTCCTTGTCTGTGTTTGGTTCCTGTGCAGTAAGAGCACTCATAATACTATAGAACATGAGCAAATCTTTCAGAACCTAAATTCAGTCCTCAGTTAATGGTTCTCCCCGTCTGTGTTTGGGTCCTGTGCAGTCAGAACACTTGGAGAGCTGTAGAGAGTGAGCAAATGTTTCAGAACAAAAATTGAAACCTTGGGGTGTTTGGTTCCTGGGCATGGATTCTCGGGGGGAAAAAATGCTAAAACAAACTTCAAACTTAAACAAAATTACAAACAACAAACTCAAATTTCCACCTCACTTAACGGTTCTCCCTGTCTGTGTTTGGTTCCTGTGCAGTAAGAACACCCGGACGCCGGACACAGTGAACAAGCAGCAGCAGACGCTCCGGATGCACATCGACATCCCGCGGGCGCAGCTGCTCATCGAGGAGCGTGACACCATGGAGACAATCGGTACGTCGGCGCGTCACGGTAACGCTACCCGCCCACCAGCAACCAGCTGGCAACCGGCACCGCCAACAAAACGGGCCTGAGCTCCTTGTCCCTTCAGAGATGATATCGTAACCCAATAGGCTTGGCCGGGCTTAGATGTGCTTGTCTAAAGTTCAGGTGGCTGCTTGTAGGCTATCGCTGCATCGCTGGCCCATTAGGAGGAAATGGATCTGTGTACCGCTAAGAGGAAATGTATCTTTGTTCCTTTAAGAGGTGTCACAGATTGGAGAAGGAGAGAAAGGCAGATGAGATTTCACACAGAGACCTGCTCGGTGTGTGTGTGTGTGCTCCTGGGAGTGTGTGTGTGTGTGTGTGTGAGTGTGAGCTCCTGGGAGTGTGTGTGTGTGTGTGTGTGTGCTCCTGGGAGTGTGTGTGTGTGTGTGTGTGTGTGTGTGTGTGTGTGTGTGTGTGTGTGTGTGTGTTTGTCTGCTGTCTGGGAGTGTGTGTGAGTGTGTGTGTGTGTGTGTGCTCCTGGGAGTGTGTGTGTGTGTGTGTGTGTGTGCTCCTGGGAGTGTGTGTGTGTGTGTGTGTGTGTGTGTGTGTGTGTGTGTTTGTCTGCTGTATAGGACATATCTTGAATGTCCTTTCTCGTCATGGGCATGTGATGTGACCTTAAGTGAGCCCAGTGTGAATGGAGTGTGAAAGTGGGAGATCTGAGGAGGCAGTCGGTGCAGTCTGGTGGAAATAAGTGTTTCCTCCTCTGCCTCAGGAGATATGAGATCACACTACCTCTAGCCCTCGTCTCTCGAAGATTTTTAATTTACTGCTTTTCTTCTTTCTCACTTCTTCACTCTGTTTGTTCCTTTTCTCTCCTCTCTTTTCATCTCTCTGTATGTCTTTCTATTTGTCTTTCTTTCCCTCTCTCTGTTTGTCTTTCGATTTGTCTTTCCCTCTCTCTCTCCCTCTCTCTCTCTCTGTATGTCTTTCTATTTGTCTTTCTCTCTCTCTCTCTCCCTCTCTCTGTTTGTCTTTCGATTTGTGTTTCTCTCTCTCTCTCTCTCCCTCTCCCGCTCTCTCTGTATGTCTTTCTATTTGTCTTTCTCGCTCTCTCTCTCTCTCTCTCTCTCTCTCTCTCTATCCCCCCCTCACAGATGACAGGTCCACTGTGTTGCTGACTGATAATGACTTTGGGGAGACGTCCAAGCAGAAGTCCTCCACTGTCACGCACACAGTCCACTACCAGTCCCTGTCCCAGAGCACCGGGCCGCTGGTGGATGTGTCTGACGCCCGACCTGGAACAAGTAAGATTCCCTACACACTCAGACACGCACGCACACACACACACACACACACACACACACACACACACACACACACACACACACACACACACACCCAGATAGACACACACACACACACACATTGACACAGTTCCTTTACCAGAGCACCGTGAAGAAAACAACTTAGGGTAGAGAGAGCAGAGAGAGCGAGAGAATGACCTTGAGACGGTGGCCAGCAGGGCAGAGAGAGCGAGAGAATGACCTTGAGACGGTGGCCAGCAGGGCAGAGAGAGCGAGAGAATGACCTTGAGAAGGTGACCAGCAGGGCAGAGAGAGTGTGGAGAGCAAGAGAATGACCTTGGGAAGGTGGCCAACAGGGCCAGCTCTCTGTTTAATCCCACTGACACAGCCATACAGCCTGCTGTTGGGATTGAGACCAGGGTCCGGGCGCAGCAGGGGTTAAATACATGATTTACCGACATTATAGAGAACAGTTACTCTCTCTCTCTCTCGTTCTCTTTTACACACACACACACACACACACACATGTTCATGGAGACACACGTACATGAAGCACATGCACACATACTCGCATACACACACAAACATAGAGACACATACACGATACACACGCACATCACAGAAATCCAAACATGTTATGCTAACTTTATAGGGGCATGCAAAGAGAGAGAGAGAGAGTTTCCCTAAAGCATACCATCTGCTAAATCACTTGAAAGAAAGAGAGATAGGGAGAAAGGGAGAGACAGAGAGAGAGAGAGAGAGAGAGAGGAAAAAGGGAGAGGGAGAGGGAGAAAAAAGAGACAGACACCTGCTGTAGTTTAGTCAGGATATCAGCACAGTAGCAGTGGAAAGGTCAGCGTGGAGCATGCTACACGCTAATGAAGCGCGCTATCATAGCAGACCTTACTGCAGAGCAGCATAGCGTAGCGGTATAGCATAGCGTAGCAGCATAGTGTGGTAGCATAGCGTAGCAGCATAGCATGGTAGTATAATGTGACACTGTAGATGGAGACGTTATCGGACTTTGCTATAGCAGACTAGCGTAGCAGTATAATGTAGCAGTGCAGTGTAGCAGTGTAGCAGCGCAGCACAAGGCAATGAGGCTGTGAGTCTCCTACTGTATCAGCAGTCTCATTATGCTTCCCACCCTGGAGAAAAGCATTGAGCCAGAAACAGAAGCAGAAGCAGCTCATAAAAAGTTTGTACTACGGTGGCTGTGGTTGATTGAGTTTGTATGGTCCACTGGAACGACAGGGAGTTTTAGTCTCTAACACACACGCACACGCACACACACACACAGTTGGCAACTGACTCTGGACCAGTTCGATGCTCGACCGTTACCCGGTGTTCTTCCTCTGATAACCTGCAATTGCACCCTCTGTATCCCATTTGCTAAATTAACTTCCAAATGACACAAGGATATTCCCTTGCCCTTGGAATGAGCGGAGGGTCTCACTTCTTCCTTGTGAATGTCTTTAGCCTGTGCAGAGGATTATGGGTAGAGGGGGCGTATATTGCTGGGCTACTGCTGATTGAGGCCAGGGCTTTAGTAACCTATATGCAGAGAACACCCACAGGGGAGGGTAAGCTTCAGCAGAGCTGGATTGATTTAGAGAGAATGAGAAAGAGAGAGGGAAAGAGAGAGAGGCCAGAGAGGGAGGGAGAGAGAGAGGCCAGAGAAAGAGAGAGAGAGAGAAAGAAAGAGATAAACAGAAGCTTGAGAGAGAACTACCTACCTGGCACATCAGGAGCAGAGAGAGGGAGTGTGAGAGAGAGAGAGAGAAAGAGAAGCTTGAGAGAGAACTACCTACATCAGTGGAGCAGAGGTGTCCAGGCTGCTGCGTGTAAAAATGTATGCTGTGTGTCTAGATGTGTGTCTAGATTTGACCTTTGACCTGGTCCTAATTTGGTATCGCTGTTACCCTACAGCTATAGACGCAGACATAGCAATACTACAGGAACAGATGGGAAAGGTTCCAGTTCCAGTTCACACTTGAATAAACATGTAGTGACCTGACCAGATCACACAGAGTATAAACCAACGATACCGATAGATTGAATATTATCGGCCCGGAATGTTCTTACTGTTCTTACATGGTGGTTGCCAGTGGAGGGGTCAAAAGAACGGTTGCCTCCCCCGTTGTGGTGAATCCTAGTGAGGCTTGGGATATATGGGGTTGGTAATGGTGGTGGGCCTTACGAAAGCTTATGCTTATGAAAGTCACACAATGCTGATGTGATCTTAATTATTTAGAATACGTTACTCACCTTGAGTAGTCTAACGGAATACAAATGGCAAATGGAGTTACAAATTACATTTTCTGACACGAATTCTGTACTCTTTCGTGGAATACATTTGCATACTAACCCACCATAGATCAGATGCACGGAGACAGAAGAATGTAAAACATTTTGAAAAACACATATACACAAACTCATATGTCTTCCTTCTGTTTTAAGATTTAGATGCTAATACCTCATCTCCCAATACACATTCTGCTCAATCCTCAGTCACCCTAGAACATTAGATTCTGAGAATATTGGATTATAAATGAGATATTACTGCATAAATGCGTCTACATTTCCTGTAGTTGGGTTTCAAACCCCCATCTGGTTCTACGGCAGCTCGGCTGGCAGCAGATGCACGCGGCAGAAAGACTTAAATCAAAATCCTTTCCTGCGTAAATGATAACAGACGCATCTCGCGCCCTGGTTTAACTGCGATCACGATTTGAATGATTCACTGCGAGAGAAATAAGTCAGAGCTGCGCAGCGTTGTGAATCTTGTGAGGCAATGATTGAAAGAAAACAAAGAGGATTGGACTTAATGGTTCTGTGCACTTGGCACCGCGTCTTCCCCCAGATATGCTCTGGCCAGCCTCGCGTGCTTCCGTTTTAATTTGAATTTGAATTGAAATGCTTCTGATTCTAGAATGGAACTGAGCCATAGTATTCCATCTTGCATTCATTACGAACCTGCCTAGTTAACACAGTTTTTTTTTTCTCCACACAAAGCAAATGAGGCTGGCTGAACTCTTCCCTCCCGCGCCTCAAACTGACTTCTGTTCAGACTGAAATTTAAGACTTTGGCAAAAATGAAGTTCTAAATCAAATTGGGGTCACTTACACGTAGCCTTTTCTGAAGCACAGATTGCTCAGCTGTGCTAACGCAGTCTACTGACAGAGCTCTGCGTGGTCTTATTCTAGCTCCTCAATCGGAGCTCAAACCTGTCTATCTCTCTCTGTCTATCTCTCGCCTGTCTATCTCTCTGTCGCAAACGCTTTTGCTCCAATCCCTCATTCAATCTCTCTTTACCCTCCTCCCAATCTTCTGTCAATCTCTGTGTCCTTCTTACCTATCCTGCCCACTTCCCTGTCCTTGTGTCCTTCTTACCTATCCTGCCCACTTCCCTGTCCTTGTGTCCTTGTGTCCTTCTTACCTATCCTGCCCACTTCCCTGTCCTTGTGTCCTTCTTACCTATCCTGCCCACTTCCCTGTCCTTGTGTCCTTGTGTCCATCTTACCTATCCTGCCCACTTCCCTGTCCTTGTGTTTTTTCTGCTCTGTCTCCTTCTGTTTGTCTCCTTGTTTGTCTCCTCCTCCTGTTTTTTCCCCTCCCTATTATTTTCTTCTTCTGTCCTCCCCTCTCTCCTCTCCTTGCACCTGTCTTTCTCCCCCGCCTCCCTTGTGTCTTTCTGTCTGCTTCCTCCTCCTCCTCCTCCTCCTCCTCCTCCTCCTCCTCCATTCCCCCCGTCTCCACACCCCTGTTTCATCTTGTTGATCTCTCTGCTCTCTCCCTCACCTCCCCCTTTTCTCTCTCTTCTCCATGGCTACCTACCGATCATGTTTCTATTTGCTCCTCCTGTTATCCCCCTCTTGATTCCATCCGCCCCTCTCTCTCTCTCTCTCTCTCTCTCTCTCTCTCCCTCCATCTCTCCACTTTCTCTCCTCCTCTCTCCACTCTCTCTCTCTCTCACTCTCTCCATCTCTCAACTTTCTCACTTCCTCTCCATCTCTCCACTTTCTCTCTTCCTCTCTCTCCCCCTCTCCATCTCTCCACTTTCTCACTTCCTCTCTCTCCCTCTCTCTCCACTTTCTCTCTTCCTCTCTCACCCTCTCCATCTCGCCACTTTCTCTCTTCCTCTCTCCACTTTCTCTCTCTCTCTCCATCTCTCCACTTTCTCACTTCCTCTCTCTCCCTCTCTCTCCACTTTCTCTCTTCCTCTCTCACCCTCTCCATCTCGCCACTTCTCTCACCTCTCTCTCTCATCCTTCTCTCTCTCCAGACCCCACTGCCCGCCGCACAGCCAAAGCCGGCCCCGCCACCCGCAGCCGCTACGCCAGCCAGTGGACGCTGAACCGCCCGCACCCGCCCATCTCCTCGCACACGCTCACCACCGACTGGCGGCTGCCCACGCCCCGCGCCACCGGTTCCGTGGACAAGGAGAGCGACAGCTACAGCGTCAGTCCCTCCCAGGACACAGGTGAGCGGGGGGGATACACACCTCAAGGGCATAAACATGGCAGAGGAACCATGGGCACAGGTGAGCGGGGGGGATACACACCTTAAGGGCATAAACATGGCAGAGGAACCATGGGCCCGAGGGGGCATTTAGGAATGCAGGAAGAGTCCCTGTAAAGAAACATTCAGTTATTAAACCCGTAAGACACGCAGGGAGAAGTGATCGTTAAACCTCTTCTGAAAAAAGACGGCTAAAGTGCCAGCCTGTTCCAGGTGAGGGGGGGATAGAGGGATCACTCAGGTCCCCATAAAGCCAGAACTCCGCCACTATGGGCAGGCTGGATTTAGTCCAGTGATGGGATGGGGTGCAGGGAGCAGGCAGATGGAAAATCTAAAATGTAACAAAATGACTATAAAGATTTTAAGTCAACTACTGTGATATTCTATTTAAGGAAGTGAATATTTGACTGATTAATATGTCTGATAGGCTGGCATTCACACTGACGCTACAGCCTTGAGGTTCCAGGAACAGAACAGCATTCAGTTGTGAACCAGCGGATGTATAGTGAAACAAGCCTGCTCTAAGGCTAAACAGTCTTTGCACCGCATATTAATGCGTGTCAGTCGTGCTTGTGCGTCTGCTGTATCGTTTCATGTGTCTTAACACATCCGGTCGCTCCCCACAGACCGAGCACGGAGCAGCATGGTGTCGACGGAGAGCGCCTCGTCCACCTACGAGGAGCTGGCGCGGGCCTACGAGCACGCCAAGATGGAGGAGCAGCTACGGCACGCCAAGTTCACCATCACCGAGTGCTTCATCTCGGACACGTCGTCAGAGCAGATGACAGCCGGCACCAACGAGTACACGGACAGCCTGACGTCCAGCACGCCCTCCGAGTCGGGGATCTGCCGCTTCACCGCCTCGCCGCCCAAGCCTCAGGATGCCAGCCGCGTCATGAACATGGCCGTGCCCAAAGCCCACAGACCCGGTGAGAGACGGCGCACGCACGCATGGGCTGGTACGGGTGACGGGATCACTTTTTTTTTATTATTTCTGTTTTGTTTGGTTTAGATGTAGAATTTGGTATGATTTATGTTATGATACATGTATATATACAGTATACTACATGTACTATATATATATATATACAATATATATTATGTATATATACATGTGTGTATATATATATATATTTAATAGTTTTTATATCTTTGGGAACAGGGCAAATGGGAATCATTTTTCCTGATGGATAGTAACATATGGCATATATGATATATGAACAAGCTTATTTCTTTCCCATTGTTTATTTCATAATATTATTTTGTATTTGTTTTTTTCTTTTTCATTTTCTAACTGAATATGTTGCCCACCGTGTGAGTGTATGAGGCTTCAGGCACTTAGGTGATGTAGTGGTGGGTTTGGCAGCGTAGGCAGGGGTCTAATTAAATAATTCCGCAGGCCAAATTCCATTAGGATGCCCTGACGTTTTACAGGGTGCTATGCTTTATTGAATTGGATCCTGGGTTGAAATTTATGAGATTGTGTTTAAAGTTTTAAAAAAGCATATTCAGCAATATTTGGAAATTATTTGGGGATAGTGCGAGGGGAGAGAGAGCGTGTGTGTGTGTGTGTGTGTGTGTGTGTGTGTGTGTGTGTGTGTGTGTGTGTGTGTGTGTGTGTGTCTAGTCACCTCGGCTGACCTCGTCTCTCCCCACGCTCTCCTGCTGAGTGTATGTTACCGTATTTGCTAACCCACATTGGGAGACCACAACCTGAAACATACACTCTTGGACACACACACACACACACACAAACACACAGACACAACATAAAAAACACTGTCCCCCTGGTGTGCTTGTCAGTCTCAGCCTGTGGGACTGCGAGGGGAACACACAAACACACACACACACACACACACACACACACACACAAACACACACACACCTGACATGAAAGCCGTCGTCTCCCTGGTCTGTTTATCTGTCTCGGACTGTGTGTCTGCAGGGGAAGGTCTGGTGGAGTCCCAGACGGGCCTCGTGTTCCAACTCTCGGCTCGCGTTTCACCGCTCTTTGCTAATTGATGGCCTGTTGTGTAGATGCAACCGCACACGGTTGCCGTGGAGAGGCGATCTCGACCCCCTCACCCCCCCCACCTCACCCGGACACATGAGGGCAAGCTAAGGCTATCTACCATATCTCGTTCCGGAGGGTATTGTCTATCGAAAAACAAAACAGCACTTTTGATGCAGACAATGAAGCTGCCGGCAGACAGAAGGGAGTCCTTCTTTCTTTCCTGTCCCAGTATGACATCAGCACAGTGTGCTTCTCTCTGATTGGGCCAGACCAGGCCGCATTCACAGAGGCTTCAGGTTGGGGTAACCATGATGCCGTGATCGATCTGGACACTCTTAAAAAGCTTGCTGATACCTAAAAGAGTCTGGGGGGTTTGAGTCACTGGTGCTTTCACACAGAGAGGTCAAGGGGTGACACTGAAGTCGTCTCAAGGATGCAGACCATGTTTTTGTGTTGAGACAATTGGCTTAAGTAGATTAGTTCAATTCAATTCAGTTTTATTTATATGGCGCCAATAGCAACTTAAGTTGTCGCTAGGCGTTTAACAGAGCCCAATTCAATTCAATTCAATTTAATTTATATAGCACCAAAACAACAAAGTTGTCTCAGGGCGCTTTACAGAGCCCCGAGCCTGAAACCCCCTTAGAGCGCAATGGCGGCAGGGGCAAGCAAAAACTCTTAATACCATTACTGTGCATTGGCAAGCAGTGCCTGGCTAATGGCAGGAACCTCATGGAAATTAGAGTTGGTTTAGCTCTCAACACATTGTTTGCACCATAATACAGTTTGCATACATTTATCTGTAGATTTTGTCAACATCTCAGGAATTTGTTCATGCTCTGATGTGTGTTAGTCATATTGATGGGTGGGGTGGGTGGGACCTGGTTGTTCATGGTAATAATAAGCACCTTGTCAGGTAGAAAAGCTTGGATCTGAGAACTCAACCTGGAATAAAAATCCACAAGTTTTTGGCAAGCATTCACCCCTGAAAACATATTCTGTATGCGCTACTCCTAGCCACAGATTCTATTTCCACTTCAGAGGCAGTCGTATTCACCTCTCCGCAAGTAAACTACAGCTGTCTGCCTGCTTAGCACATCAAATAGAAAGCCTGCATACCAGACTTCTGTGGTACAATTCGGATGATGGACAAAATCTGCTGCAAAATAACCTCATCAGAGAGAACAAGGCAGTCAGATCCTCTTGTTTTACGTAATTGCCAAAGTGAAAAAGAGGTTCAGTCTCGTTGAAGCAAAGCTGACGAGATCTAACGAGTCTGTCAGGGTCTAATGGCCATGAAGCAGTTCCATGTACTGAGTCTCTTTTACGGCTCATCTGAGCAGCTCAGCAATGCTGAGTCTTTCGTTTCTTAGCATAAACATTTACTGCATTGTCTTTCGTTTCTTAGCATAAACATTTACTGCATTGTCTTTCGTTTCTTAGCATAAATATTTACTGCATTGTCTTTCGTTTCTTAGCATAAACATTTACTGCATTGTCTTTCGTTTCTTAGCATAAATATTTACTGCATTGTCTTTCGTTTCTTAGCATTAATATTTACTGCATTGTCTTTCGTTTCTTAGCATAAACATTTACTGCATTGCTATTGATCACGCAGACAAGAAACTGGGGCGAGATGATGACTCGTCAAGAGCATCAAATCAAACGGTGGATAACAGACGTGTTGCCAGTTATGATCAGGATACCAAACCCCCCCTGGAACCGATTTGTTCTCGTTCCAGTTGTGGTTCTTCATCTACCGTAGTGTGTGAGTTTGTGTGTTCATGGGTTATTTTATGGTTCCCGAAACGAATAGCACACAATCAATTTTAAACTTTTTTCTATATTAAAAAAAATAAAAAATCCATACGATTTTATGTTTATGTCCGTGAACAACTGAAATGGGGGGACATCCGTATATCTTACATTTCCATATCAGTTAATAATAATAATTAATAATTAAGACCTTTGTCAGGTTTTTAATGGCACACACGACACACTGGAACACACACGTGCATATATGGAGGCGACACAGGACACACACACACACACGCAGGTAGGCCTGAGGTCGCGGTGAATTTAATTTCTGCTTTTTCCCATCCTGGACCGTCCTTCCTCAAGGACCCCCCAGGAGCAGTGGGCAGCTTGTAGCGCGCGGGGACCAAGTGAAGTGAACTGTCCATCTTTGGTCAGGGATGGACATGTGTTCTGATATTTTGCATAATACCAGTTGACATGTATGCGGCACATCACAGGTGAAAGCTGCTGTTATTTGGGCCATGTCTGGGCCAGACCCAGGCCAAACCCAGTTCAGATCTCTCTCTGGTCCTTACCCTCTGGGGCTGTCAGAACCCAGGCCAAACCCACTTCAGATCTCTCTCTGGTCCTTACGAGAGTCAGCCACCCTCTGGGGCTATCAGAGCCCAGGCCACAGCGAATGCTGCATGATGGATTTTTCTCTGAGCAATAAATTCATAACGAGCGCCAACAGAAAATCTTAAATCTATATTTAATTCAATTAAAGCCACTGGCAATTCATCATATTTACTGGCCATAATAAAGCCAATTAAACACACAGTAAATTATTAACGCTGGGCCTGCGGAGGTCCATAACTCTGTCAAGCTATACTTCACCAAGGTCAAACGTAACATGAGATCCAGCATCTGACATCAAGGCGAGTGATTTTGGTTTTGTGTTGGAAAGAATGGCCAATTAAAAGCTGCTTGTTTCCTTGCCCCATTGCCGATTAATTAAAAAGAATAGAGCAGAAATTAAACACCAGTGGCTCTCTGCAAATTGGCAGGAACGAAAAAAAATCTTTATAGACTGGAGCATGTCCAGAGATGAGCTGCGCTGCGCAAGCCGTTCGAGACAGGATTCATTAACGGGAGAAGTGGGAAATTGGCTGTCTGGGCAGAAGCCCAGTGCTGATTTTAATACCAATTCTCACTTGTGTTGCCTCAGATATCAACGATTAAAGTTAGTTGAAGCTCCTGTTTTAATTACTTTGAATGCAAAAGTTGGCAGTCTTTGAATCTACTCAAATGCCAACAGCGGTTGGCTCTGAGGTGTTAGCCGTGCCCACCTCTGAAGATTGATCCAGAGAGGGGTTCAGTGTGGGCTGGCTGGGTGTTAGCCATGCCCATCTCTGAAGATTGATCCAGAGAGGCGTTCAGTGTGGGCTGGCTGTGCCTCTGAAGATTGATCCAGAGAGGGGTTCAGTGTGGGCTGGCTGGGGTGTTAGCCGTGCCCACCTCTGAAGAATGATCCAGAGAGGCGTTCAGTGTGAGCTGGCTCTGGCTCTCTCTGGATGCATGGGTCCTAACCTGATTAGGGTTGGGTCTGGGCCACAGTTGCTACTTAGCCTTGTGTTGACAAGAGTTCCCCAACCACACAAATATGGTAGCCGGGCCAGTTGATTGATTTTAACCCTTCTCTCTTTCCCTGTGTCTTTCTTTGTTCCTCCCTCTCTCTATTTCCCTCTCTCTCTCTCTCCCTGTACCTTTATCTCTGCCTCTATCTCACCCTCCACCTCTCTCTCTCTCTCCCTGTACCTTTATCTCTGCCTCTATCTCACCCTCCACCTCTCTCTCTCTCTCCCTGTACCTTTATCTCTGCCTCTATCTCACCCTCCACCTCTCTCTCGCTCTCTCTCTCTGTCCCTCTCTCTCTTTCTCTCTCTCTCTCTCTCTCTCCTTCTCTCCCCTCCTCCTCTGTCCAGGTGGTGAGCTGGTGCACCTGCCCCCGTACCTGCGCATGGACTTCCTGCTGAACCGCGGCGTGGCGGCGGCGTCGTCGTCCTCGTCGTCGTCGGGCCGCGAGGCCACGGGCCAGACCTGCCTGGAGCCGCAGAAGAGCCGCACGCTGAAGCGGCCGGCGCTCACGGTGGCGCCCACCCCCAGCGACTCCACGCTCCCCAGCGTCTCCTCCTCGGGGCCCCCCAGCCGCGAGGTGCAGCAGTGGCAGCCAGGGACAGCCTCCACTCTGCCCCAGCGCGAGCCCGGAGACCTGGCCCAGGCTCAGGCCGCCAAACTCAGCAGCTCCCAGGAGTCGCTGCTCGACTCCAGAGGACACCTCAAACAGAGCAACAACCCTTACGCAAAGTCCTACACCCTGGTATAACACAGGGGGCACCCTGGGGTGGACGCCCGTCCGCCCCGCCCCCCCCCCAACCCCACTTCTACCCTTAACGTCCCCCCCCCCCCCCAACCCCAACCCCCTACCAACCACCTCAGCCCAGAAACCCCCCCCCCCACCCCCCAAATGCCCCGTCCGCCCCCCCCCCCACTCTTTCCATGGGACTGCACTTAAAACTGGACAGCAAAAAGAGCTCTATTGCTAAGAGGAACACTTTTCAAAAACACAGGAGATGAGTTGTACATACATGTTTCTGAAGTCCGAAATAATGGATGGTTTGCTTTGGATTCTGTCTCTTTCTGTCTCTTTGATTTCTCTCTCTCTCTCTCTCTCTCTCTTTTCCCTTCTTTCCTCTCTCTCTCTCTCTCTCTCTCTCCCTCCCTCTCTCTCTCTTTCTCTTTCTATCCCTTTCTATACATATTTCTTTCATACCGTTTTGCTTATTTTCATCACATTTTTGCTCCCCTTCCTGTCTCTGTTTGGTTTTCTACTCAATTAATCATTTATTTTAACTAACACCATTATGAAGATTGCCAAAATTATTTATTTAAATTGACAGAGAAAATACTTTTGAATTTATATCAAGGATAATTCTATAGTCATTATTATTATTATATAAAATAGAAAAAAAATATCTAAAAACAGAAAAAAAAAGAATCGGAATCAAGTCTTCTCTGTGGGACAATATTCCATTCTTTATTCATTACTTTTTTATGTCGGAGTGTGATTAATGATTGACTTAGCTGTTTTCTATGGCAACGTCCAATGAGATCGGAGGACAAGAAGAGTAATAGAGAGGCTCACGCCCACCTTGTCCAGTCCGCTCAGATTGTTATGTTTTTACATTTCCAAGGACTGCATGGAGGACTGAAAAAAAAAAAATTATGGCAACTATAGTTACGGCTGGAGACCTAAAAGAGGGTTTTTGTCACACTAGGGGATTATCATAATGTTAATAATATATAAATATATCTATATATATAAAGAGAGATCATTTTTATTTGTGGATAATACAGGGAGAAATGATTTGGTCAAAATAAAGTCCTTAGTCATGTTTGCACTCATCTTGTTTTGATTAGGAAGACGCTGGGTGCTCCTCTCCTCTCCCCTCTCTCCATCCTTTCTCTGGTTCGACAGAGAACACAGGTTGGTTCGCTCCAAAGGACACTTATCTAAAATGTTCTTATGTTCTTTACCAACACTGGACATACCTGAGGGGGAAATCAGAGTAAGTTGTGTGATACTGTGAAAAGGGTAATTTGGAACGACTGTGATCGTGAGTTGAAATTGATGATTTATGATGATGACCAAAATTGACAAGCCAGCACGTGAGACCCAATTAGTTAAAACCACTGACAGAAACAACAGAATTAATTAAGCAATAACAATGAAATATGCTCATTAACAACTTAATGAACAGTGCAAATCCTGAATTACTAACAATTATGAATGTATTGAACAATGGATAATGGGAAAAATGACAAGGAATTGATGACTAATTTTGAAGAAACTAATAACTAATGATGAATAATTACAAATAAAGAGTCACGCTTATGACATGAAAAGCGGGTGATGTAATATCATTCACCATCGTATGGAGGAAGAGAAGTCTGTACTCCAGACGACCAGGAGCAGAATATGGGCGGGTTAGTGTGCACTTTATGAAGTCCCCAAAATGAGTGTCATTATTCTACTGATGATGGGTTCATTCGCCCCTTCTGAAGAGAGGAGGGTATTTATCTTGGAAGCTGGGGAACAAGAGGTTGGCCTGAGGGTAACAGGGGTATCACCCACCCAGGAAGGAGGAAGTGTGAGATCTCCATGTTGTTTTGAGTTATCAACTATACTTGTATCTGTGTTTGACAATTAGCACAATCTGTGAAACAGGAGGTGCCACCAGGGGGGGAATCCAAAGGGCCAATGCACGGTTCTGTGCATGGATAAAGTTAAAACATTGTACAATGTTTGCTCTCTGAACCTGAACCACCATACTATTTTGCACACACACATATACACACACACACACACACACACAGAACACACACACACACACACACACACACACACACACACACACACACACACTTGCTCTCTCTGTCTATCTTCGTCCCTCTCACTCTTGCATACACGACACACAGACACACACACACACACATGAAAGCCTGTGAACTACCCATCATGTTGTCTGGTGGAAGCAGGCGGGCCGGTGTGCAGTGGGCTAGCTTGAGATAAGTCATGCGTGGAAAAAAAACAGCCCCTGGCATCGCAAGGTGACTCGGTGGACCAGGGATTTCTTGGAGCTCACCGGAAGGGTTTTCCTTTGTTGTTGGCGTAGTCGGCAGGATGCGGTCTGTGCCGCGCTGTGCCACTGCAGCAGCAGCGAGCGCATGCAAGGGAAGAGGCCTCTGCTGCCAGCCGAACCAACCCTCGGAGTGAGAAAAGTTACTTTGGCATCAGACATGATGTGCCATTCATTTCATATGCTGAAACTTTGCAGGTGTTGGCCCCCCCCCAAAAAAAATGCTCTAGATTTTATTCCCCAGTGTATAAAGACTCAGAATGGGCAGGGGTTGAGAAGGCACATACTGTTCACCACATATACCTTTTCATACTGATTGTTGTTCCTTTTCATGTTTTTATAGACTTGGCACCAGTGCAGGTTCTTACTTCTAACAATGATATAAGACATGGGTGATGCAATTTTGTCAAGGATTACTACTTGCAAACGACGGCTTTGCCATACCCCCGTCCCCTCCCCCCCCCACCCCCCCCAAAAAAAATCATCATTGCTGAATTAATATTATTTTTCTCCATTTCTTTCTTTCACTTTTGGGTAAAATAACATTCACTGCCAACAGATGGTGCTGTGTAGTCTTTGAAATAAAAAAAAATAAAATTATATAAAAAAAAACACACTTGTGAAACGAATGTCGGTTTAAATCCAGTGCTGTTCCAGTGGACTCCTCCGGAGTGAGAGAATGGATGGTGATGATCGTAGAGGACACTTCAAGGGTGTGGGCAGCGTGCCGGTGAGACCGGTGAGACCGGGAGGCCGGCGGTGAGGAGCGGTGCTTTCGGAGCGCTCTGAATTATTCACCGTCACCGCAGGGGTTGAGACCAGGTTGCCGCTCAGGTAATGTCATCGCATGGCGGCTCCCGTCCCGTCTTTTGGCATCGCTGTCCAAAAAAGGAACGATTTAATCTGTGGGTCCCACGCCAAAGAACGGAGAAGTGACAGTAGGAAAGACCCAGGAGAAATCCCTTAAACCCTTCCCTCTCCTTTCCCACAACACACACAGACACGCAGACACACACACACACACACACACACATACACATTCATACACATACACACATGTATACACACCTTGGAGACTAACCTGTGAAATCGACCGTGCCTCTGTGGGATGGGGTGAGGTTGGGTTGGTGTCAAGAATGAAGGTGCTGGAAGACATCTTGCGGCAATCTACTACCTGCGTTCTGGGATGTGGATTAGTACGATTGATTCCTTGACTTCCTCATAAACCTGTGTTGTTATTCCCACAAAAGTTACTGACATTTCTATATTGTCTTTACATTTTGCCCTGATTATAGTCTTGTCAAGCTGACATGTGCAGAGTGAATTACAACATCTTTGTAGAGTTCATGAAATTCATCATTTTACTGCGAGGTGAGATGATATGACACACGGGCAACCACAACCCACACAGAAGACCCCTGTGGTCTGTCTGTTTCTGTCCCCTCACCCATGACGTACACCAGTGGTTCTCAACCCTGCCCCTCACCCATGAGGTACACCAGCGGTTCCCTACCCTGCCCCTCACCAATGAGGTACACCAGCGGTTCTCAACCCTGCCCCCTCACCAATGAGGTACACCAGCGGTTCCCTACCCTGCCCCCTCACCCATGACGTACACCAGCGGTTCTCAACCCTGCCCCTCACCCATGAGGTACACCAGCGGTTCTCAACCCTGCCCCTCACCCATGAGGTACACCAGTGGTTCTCAACCCTGCCCCTCACCCATGAGGTACACCAGCGGTTCCCTACCCTGCCCCCTCACCCATGACGTACACCAGTGGTTCCCTACCCTGCTCTCCACATGCTCTGCATGTTTACCACGATTCCCTGCTTTGCATACCCGACTCAACCCGTCAGTGGCTCTCTTTGCTGAACACACTTGATTCAGCCAATCACTGGCACAGCTAATCACTGACACTTGATTCAGCCAATCACTGACACAGCTAATCACTGACACTTGATTCAGACAATCACTGACACAGTCACAATGACACAGCCACAATCACTGACACTTGATGCAGCCAATCACTGACACTTGATTCAGCCAATCACTGGCACTTGATTCAGCCAATCACTGGCACTTGATTCAGCCAATCAAGGGCATTAATCAGGCGCTAATCAGGTCCACTCAGAGCAGGGATAGACAAATGTTCTGCAGGGGGGCGGGACTAGGAGCACAATGGAAAAACCCTGTGTCAGTGATTGGCTGACATTAACACAGTGGGCCCTAATTTCAGTGACGGCCAATGAGCAAAGCAATGAGCAAAGTCTGTCACGCATGAACTAAAGCTGTCGTGTGGAGTGTGGGAGCACTGCACTGACCCAGCCATGTTTGCACTTAGGATCTTGCTCATGGTATTAGATTAGCAAAATTAATTTGGCAAGTTGTTATATTAGCTTTAGTTCCTGCACGACAGACTTTGCTCATTGCCAGTTGCCCATGAATACAATTTGTCACATTGTCTTAATTACAAAACATTTTTTTTTTTTAAATTTATTTCAGTGCCAGATTCACATCAAAATGATTTACTTGGGTCCTGTATCCTTACAAAATCCCATACATAATATTTTAAACCTAAGAAGAAAATCTAGACCTCTCAATGTGCGCAGGGCCTCAGCCTTTCCCCTCGCCCGTTCAGCATTGAAGAATATTCCAGATAACCAAGTGTAATATTTCCAGCGCTGCGTCTGACAGAGAAAATGTAATCCCTGTGCGCAAAGGTCATGCTGGGTATTGTTTCGGGCCAAGCCTCTCTCCTCATTAACCTAAATGAAGTGGAGATAAGCGCTCTGCTCCCCTCCCTGCAGATGACTTTTTTTTTCTCTGTCATTACACTGCTAGCCTTGGGAGAGGCATTGGTGTGCTACTATGAGGGGTGAAAAAAAAATAAGATGGAAATAATCCACCTTAGAAACATCACGGCTCATAGCGGATTGAAGGTCCAAGTCTAATTAGATTGCAGCTTCAGCACCACGACCTTGCGACAGGAAGAACGGCTTAATCTGCTCTGGACCCCTCCCAGAGCTGGGCCGGATCTGGCCCGGGTCTGGCCCACAGTCAGCTGCCCTCTGCTTGTCTCTGTACTGAGGCCTCGTGTCTTCACTTTGTCTCTACTCCACATTTTGCTCGTAGGAGAGAGATTTGGGAAAACATAACGTGTCTGACACGACATCTTACAGCAGGAATGTGCATTTTTAACGATGACAGAATGACACTGGTTAAACGGCAAGTGTTTACCTGAAAGAGGTGTAGATATCATCCTACAACAGTTGTGTGACGACACACACACACGCACTGAGACACACACATACACACACACACACACACACAGGTGTAGATATGATCCTATAACAGTTGTGTGAAGCCGTGCGATAGAGGGATGATTTTCCTGTGGCTGTAGCAGACAGGTCTCTAACCCACTGGCCTCTGAACTGGTTAAAGGTGCAGTCCTCGACTGTTGAT
>NC_045160.1:23820802-23858302 GCF_900700415.2 Clupea harengus
TATAAGCATTCGATGCCAGCTAGTATGCCGTTCAAACTTCAGAGCGTTGTCATGACCTTTAACTATAACGTGGCTAAGTCATTTGCGGTCATAATTACACTGACTGTCTAATTACAGGAAATGGGACTGGCTTTTTTGTATGTCATGCTTGTAACAAGCTCATGTCAGGCTTATGACGCCGGGTTTATTTAAAGTGTAGCTGTGCTATGCAGTTCCACCCTGTACACTCCAGAGCCACTGAGATGGATCCCGAGCGAAAGCCGCGGCCTCAGATTTATCGCCGGCCGCCGATGAGCCACTGTCACCGCCACTGCCTCCACTTAAGCCCCCAGTCCCCAAAGTGCACACCAAATTAAGCCCTCGCACCGCCAGATTTACACACTGCTTTCGCTTGACGGTTATTAACTGCTCTCGTAAATAAAGTGCTCCAAAAGGGGGGAGGGGAGAGAGAGGGGTGGTGGTGAGAGATAGAGAGAGAGAGAGAAAGAGAGAGAGAGAAAGACAGAGAGAGAGAGTGAAAAAAGGGAGAGAGAGAGAGAGAGAGAGTGGGAGAGAGAGTGAAAGAGCAAGAGAGAGAGAGAGAGAGCAAGAGAAGAGAGAGAGAGTGGGAGAGAGAGTGAGAGAGCAAGAGAGAGAGAGAGAGAGAGAGAGAGAGAGAGAGAGAGAGTGAGGTTCCTTACCGGCGACTAGATTGCCACAAGAGTTACGACGGCTGTCCGTCGCAGAGGTATGGAGCTTTCGCAGGGATGTGCCAGCCACTGATTTGCTCAGCCGCCGCCCTGCATCGCTCTTAATTAGATCCTTTTAATTGTTATCAGCACAGCTCCCCGCCGACAGCGTGTACTGTGTGCACCTGGTGCCAGGAGTCAAATATACAACTCCATTTGTCATGTGGAGAATCCCCCCCCCCCCCCCTCTGCCCCATACAGTTGTGCATTAATCTTAGTTAATTAATTCTGTGAGCAAGTCCGATAGCATTCCATAAAGAGCATGTGAAGACCGTACAGTTTTCTCTCGACCAATCCAAGGCCATCTTGTGACACTTTTCAGCTGCCTGCTTTGCTAGTTGCTCTGGTATTTGATCAGCTCTGAAGGTGTCACCAGGAAACCTTAACTATTCTTGCTGGGAAAAATCAGGGAAATGTATCTTTTGACCCCCACCCTGTTTTATTGTGTACTTTTACTTTCAATACTTAAGTACATGTACTATCAAAAAATTACTTTTGACAATACTTTTAAATAAGCCTTTTACTATTCAAAGTACTATTCTAATAGGTGACTTATACCAAAGTCATTTCCTTGTAAGTTTTCTGGACTTCTCAAGTGTGTCTTTTAGGTACTTCATCCCCCAGTGTCTGTCTAGGGGACATTCTCTAAGTGGGGCAATAGTTTGCACTCTGCACCCCTCTGTCGGCTTTACGGTGTCGGTTTGCCTGCTACGCCCATGAGGGATTGATACTGAAGGTGCTGCTTTCAGGGTCCTGTGTGTTATTTGTCACGCACGAAGGCTTGGCCACGAAGGCTTGGCCAGCTTTGGAAGATTTATTCAGCCATGTCTGAGAATTTTGGGGAATCGTTCTCATAAAATTGTCTCATGTTTTGTTGTTGTTGTTGTTGTTGTTGTTTTTCATGAGAGGTTTATTGTGGTGTTGACAAAGCGGTCTTTGGGCAAAGTGCTGAGTCAAACCACCCCATACATAGAGAGAGACAGAGAGAGAGACAGAGAGTGAGAAAGAGAGATACACACACTGTGACGCATACACACACAGTGAGATACATACACAGAGACACACAATGTTTTGGGGCAAACTAGAACACTTGTCAACAAAGCCTTCTTCAGAATCTGTTTTTCTCTGTATTTGTCTAAATAAGCTAATTCTCCAATAATCTTCCTTGGCGAAATGAGCTGCTTTGTGATTTAGGCTATGGGGTTGCTCTGTGTCGTATGATCTACGCTCCAATCATGGTACTAGGAAAGGCTTTAAGTGCTGTGAGAGAGAATTAAATTGACTTCAAAATTATAGTTTCTTTTCAGTCTATATCCTTCCTCTGTTCACCCATCTGGAAAAAAACATTCCCTGGGTTCATTTTTATGGCACAGGCCTATCAAATGCCAGTTGGTGTAGCAGTTTTAGAGGGAGGATGTGGAGGAACTCTTTTAAAGGTACAGTCCTTGATTATAATAAAATACACTCCAGTCCTGGCTCTGTCAAAGGTAAACAAAGTGTGTGTGTTTGTGTTTGTTTGTTTGTGTGTGTGTGTGTGTGTGTCTGTCTGTCTGTCTGTCTGTGCGTGTGTGTGTGTCTGTCTGTCTGTGCGTGTGTGTGTGTGTGTGTGTGTGTGTGTGTGTGTGTGTGTGTGTGTTTGTTTGTGTTTGTGGGTATGTGTGTTTGTGTGTGTGTGACTTCCTTATTCACAAATATTATTGTTTAAGTGTTTTGTAGGTAGCCATGTGAGATACAGTACATAGGTGATAAGTCATTTCATTGCGGTTAAGATGTTTCCTTAATACCCAGTTTGGTAGACAACTCATCATGTTTAAGGTGAATCTACACCTTTATGGCCATGGTCTGCCACCAGTCATCTTCTTCTGTGTATGTGTGGCAGTCATTTCTCTGTTGGCCGACGGAAAGAGAGGACAATTCAGCATGCAAAGATCTCTGAGAAAATAAAGCTTTTGGATTCATTATTCAACAATATGCAATATCCAAATATTTGCTATGGGGATATTTTGAAGGTGGACATGTAAGTGGTAAAGCAATTTCATTGCGATTATAAAGTTTGCTTGACAGCTCCCTGGTGTTTAAAGTGAGTCCAGACCTCCATATCTCCAAGCTGTAATGGCTGTGCTCGAGCACCTGCCTGAGTGCCTGAGGGCTAAACAGCCCCATACGTTCCGCCTGATGTAGAGCCACAACGAGGAAAATACAGCGTGTTCCAATTCTAGGGTACAAGCCGCTCCTAAACGAAGCATTTTATTTGCCCATTGAAGCCTGGTAGTTCTTCAGCAGCAGGAACACCCCTCTGGTCAATCCCTATTTTGATATCTGGCCAAGGCCCTTTAGAACGGGACAAATTGTTCCCGCAGTGTTAGTGCCGTTATCGAACCCGGCAGCGCTCCAGTGGTGGTAAAGCCTCCAAACTGTTTCTTATCTACACACCACCACTTTAGAGACCGGGGGGAACGAGCGCAGGTATTTCTGCTTCTGGTCTCGGTTGTGCCAGTTTATTTTTTCTGTGTGTGGTGTACTGTATGCTTGGCTGGCAGTACATTTTATCACAGGTTTATGACTTTCGGAACGCTCTGAATATCTACATGCCTGCACCTATTTTGCACGTTGTTGGGAGAGCACGCTTCATTTCGGACACTTCATTAATACTTCAGTACTCTTTTTAGGCTCATTAATAATTCATTGCTCTTGACTTTGCTTTTTTGCGACAGAGCCTCCACACCCTCGTCCAAGCGCTGGAAGAGTCCGTCCATGCCTCAAAGCACCCATTGTTGTCATGGCGGCATCGCTGTTTGAGTGGCAAGGATGTGGGCGCTGGCCAAGACAGCCAGCGCTAGACCAACAGCACTAAGCGTCCACTTATTGGTCTGAAGTGAGTTTCCTGAAAACACTGTTGAGCAACCATCGTGGTAACTAGGAGAAAGGAGTATTCAGAATGATAGTCTCTCTGTTATTTAATGACTGGTTGGTATTATCAGTATGTGGATGAGCCACCTTGCCAAGAGCTGCATTGTATTTTTATACCCCTTTAAAAAAAATATAAAGGGGTACTCAATTCCCCGTAGTTTATGAGTAATCAGGTTTGTTCTTGACGCTATATTATGTACTTTATGTACGTTTCTTTTAAATGGCTTACATGACATTTGGTGTCAAGTGTTACCTCACAAAATGTATCAAGAATTTCTTATTTATTAAGCTTTCCTTTGCTAAATCTGTTTTGGTTGTGTCCTTGTTTGCTTGTATCTTTGAGTCTGTGCACCTTCAGGGACCTCTGGGTGTTTGACCCAAATATGACGAGGGCTTAGGCCTATGCTTCAGGCCAACTTGGACGACTTTGGGAAAAGCCTCAGAATTTATTTTTTCGGATTTGGCGGATTAAGTTTCTAACCTCTCCAGTCTCTCTCTCTATCTCTCTCTCACTCTGTCTCTCGCTCTCTCTCTCTCTCTCCTACTCTCTCTTTCTCTCTCTTTCACTCTCTCCACAGCATCCAGTCCAACAACTCAACCGATGTCCCAGAGGTGGTTGCTAGGCTACTTCTCCAACTTTGTAGCTGACTTAGTTCCGGGTAATGACGAGGTTGCCAACAGACCGTCGGCCATCTGTCGTTACTGTCAATCTCTGATTCACATCTACTGTCCCCTTTGAGCCCAGACCTTGTCGTTGAGAGAACCTGATGGATATGTATGGATCGGAGCGTGACAGGGTGCTAGCCTGATTGACCGCGGCCGAGACGTCCGTGACAAGCTTGATTAACCCTCTCGGTGGTGCCGGGGACAGGCAGTTTAATTGGTTAGCCTGTGCAGTAGCGTTAACGGTGGGGGTCAGGTAGTTAAATACTTTTATGGTTGAATAAACCTGTCAGGGTAGGACATTGGAGAGCGCAGTAACCCCACCCACTCCCTGTGATCAGGTTCCGTCTGGCTGAGCTGTGTAGCCATTACGGCTAGAAGCTTCTAGAACACCAATCTCTGTCTGAGGGATGCGCTACACGGCGGCTGCGCAGGGGAAGGGGGTGTGTGCCGGATCGTGGCCAGATCTGGGCCTCATCAGGACCGAATCCCTCCCAGCGGCAGCTGCTATCTGGGTGTGTATAGGATGATGATGGCGTCTTGGTAGTGTGCGTGACGTGACGTGACACTCACACCGACGCGGAGAATTCAGTCGTGAGGTTTTAATCACACTTCCAGAGAGGTGGCTTTGTATATGCCTGTTAGAAAAAAAACAAGATAATATGAAAGACAAAAAGAAAAACAGCAAAAAGAAAAAGGAAAAACAGGCAGAGATGAAAGCAGCGCATTCCTGGTACGTTTTCCACAAAGGTATTGGCAGCACATTGACTCCTGTAGTCTCCTCGGATCTTCCATGTAAGGGGATTTGCGAGCGGGAGGAAAACACTCACTGCAAACGCGCCCCAAAGCCGGGCCCCGCAGCTCAGACTCAGAGGAGCAGAGGATGCTGCTGAGCCTGCTGGAGATTGGGTGGTGTTCTGCAACAGAGCTGCTGGGGCTCTAAAGATTGGGTGGTGTTCTGCAACAGAGCTGCTGGGGCTCTAAAGCCAGCAGGGGGAAGGGACTGTACCTGCACAAAGCAATTGAAGTGCTCTTGCCTATCATTACAAGTTAATACATATTTAAGTTACTGAAGGTTAATAGTTCATGTGCGTTTCATAAGCACACAGTAAGAGGTGCAATAAAATGAATTCAAAACAACATGAAATGTTAATGAAAAAACATGAAAAATTGAAATACAACATCATTCTTATTATGCTGAATGTATTCTTAGCCTTTTAATGTGACGGATCATGAATGGTTGCAATAGAGCGATTTCCATTGGCTGACAGGCGTATCATGACTCATGTTGGGCGGCACCATGATGGTGGCTTCATTGGAAACTCATCTATTTGCTCAATTAGCTTTGAATTTGTGGAGGGGCTAAATGATGCTGCAGTTCACTGGATAAACGTGCAACTGAAATTAACACTCCGTCTTTGTCTCTCTCTCTCTCTTTATTTCTCTAACTCTCTCTCCCACTCTGCCTGCTCTTCTATCTATCTAGTTCTCTCTCTTTCTATCTCTGTTTTTCTTTTTCTTTCTTCTTTTCTTTCTCTCTGCCTCTCTGTCACCTTGTCTCTTCCTGTTCCTCCCTCTCTCCCTTTCTCTCTCTCTCTCTCTCTCTCTCTCTCTCTCCCTCCTTCCCTCCCATACATGTGTCAGCAGCATTAGGGTCCTGAGCCAGTTGGGTCCATATCAGCTCTATGGGCAGATTTGTCAAACGCCCAAAATGCTGAGTAGTTTTAGCTAAAGTTCTCTCTGCTCTTAGACTGACAGGGCTGCTTTCTCAAGGAGGAAAGATTAAGAGATGGCCCAATACTCAAGCCCATTTATGAAGAATGAAGATTTTCTATTGCGGGTGGAATTTGGCTGTAGGAAAGCTTAATCTCTGCCCACCAAAACAGCCTACACAGCTCATTCACACAGGAACTGAGTGGTAATTGATTAAGGTGTGAGAACACTCTATCAGTGTTTATCAGATATTGGCCTGGCTGAAGGAACGGGACACATAGGACAGCGGCAGGAACACTGACTCAGTGATATAGCGCTCATTTTGTGCGGATGAGCAATGTTTCAAGAAGAATGCATCACATTAACATATGCATGAATGCTACCTTTTCCAGACAAGGTTGTTAAAGTAATGCAAAATAAGCTGTTTGGGAAAAAGCTTTTATTTTTAAGAATAATATTCCCATGAATATTATTAGTACTACTTATACAGATATTACAGGCAGCCCAGGTAGTACAGAAACAATAACAATACTCATAATAATAAGAATAATCATAATAAATCCTTTTAATCACCATCATCACCATCACCATCATCATCATCATCATCATCCTAATCTTGCGTGTGCATTTATGTGTCTTAGACGTAGCCAGAGTCAGGGCGAGGCCCTTTTGGTGATTTGCCAGCGGATTAAGTAAGCGCAATGCAAACAGATCATCCCGGGTAAGAACCGAATGTCCTCCGTCTAATACGGGATTGGATGAGCTGCTGCTGCGGAGAGACCCTGCCATCACAGCAGGGAGGAACAATAGTCCTCATAACTCATAACTCCTCATCACGGCGTTCTGGACCAAACATGAGCCAGCTCCGTCACCCGAGTGTTTATCTGCTCGTTATTGACCGCTGTGTTTCCCTGTGGTTGTCCTTGAACAGGTGTTGCAATTATTTGTTTATTTATTCTTTTTTTTTTTTTATGAATAACCAGCGCGATAGTGCGAGGAGCCGTCCCTGAACAAACTGGTGCTTGTGAGAGTCTGCTATTAAACTGCTTTATGTTCTAAAGAAGCAGGAGATATTGTGTACAAATAGGATCCTTGGATGAGGATGGCAGCGTGTGTTGTTTGTTGTTGTTGTTGTTTGTTGTGCCACGCAGAGAAATACAGTGGCTCTTAAAGTCTCAGAGAGAAAATCATGTATGGGCTGACATGAGCTACGTGCGGGTGGGAATGAGTGCTTTAAATCCGTGTGGCATTTCATGGTCCGGCTAGCACTTAGAATCTAGTACCTTCTCTGAGTGTTCTTTGCTTTAAATTAGAGAACATCAGAACCTACCACACACGTACACTCACACACACACACACACACACACACACACACACACACACACACACACACACACACACACATACAGACACAATCTCTCTCTCTCTCTCTCTCTCTCACACACACACAGACATTCAAACACATACTCAGCCACTCAGACACACACACTCAGACACACACACACACACACACACACACACTAACACACACTCACTAACTGTCAGTAGATGCAGCAGTATGCTCCCCCTATGAATGCATGCATGAGTTGCACACCCGATTGAGAGGTTTAGATGTGGGCTGAGCTGACGGTCGGCCAGGCTCATGTTGTCCTACAGGACTTCACCTGCTCCTAATGGCTGGGTTGGAAATAGAATGGCCTGTCCTTCCTGCAATCTAGGTAACTGGGCAATGCTTGTGAGAGTGTGTGTGTGTGTGACCCTCTCCTGAGATAGAACACACACACACACACACACACACACACACACACACGAGCGCGCGCACACACACCTCTTGGTGGTGGTTATGACACAGTAACCCGGCTGGCTGTGCTGCCAGGCCCTGTGGGGGTTAAAGCCCTACTCTCTTCTACTCTCTTCTCTTCTCCTCACTTCTCTTCTCTTCTCCTCTCTTCTCTTCTCCTCTCCTCTCCTCTCTTTCCCTCTCCTCTCTTCTCCTCTCCTCTCTTCAGTCAAAGGCAGAGCTGGGAGTAAAATTAGCCCAAATACTACTCCTTCTGCGGCTCTATGACTGCAATTTACTAGACCACGGCTCTGGACCCAGTCCCTACGCCATCTATCCCTCACTCTCTCTCTCTCTGACCATTTAGGATATATATCCTCTCTCTCTCTCTTCTTTTCTCCCTCTCTTTGACCATTTAGGATATATATCCTCTCTCTCTTTGACCATTTAGGATATGTATACTCTCTCTCCCTCTCCCTCTCTCTCTCTTTGACCATTTAGGGTATATATACTCTCTCTCCCTCTCTGACCATTTAGGATATATATACTCTCACTGTATCTTCTTTTCTCTGTTTCTGACCATTCACTATGTTCTCTGTTAATCTCTCTCTTTCTCTCTCCACCCCCTCTTTTCTCTTGCTATCTAGATCATAGGTTCTCTTTCCCCTCTGTCTCTCTCTCTATGGTATGTCTCTATCTGTCTCTATGGTCTAGCTCCATATCTCATATGACTGTCTATCTCTATCTCTCTCTATGGTCTACCTCTGTCTCTCTCTATGGTCTCTCTCTGTATGATCTATCTCTATCTGTCTCTATGGTCCACCTCTGTCTCTCTCTGTATGATCTATCTCTATCTGTCTCTATGGTCCACCTCTGTCTCTCTCTGTATGATCTATCTCTATCTGTCTCTATGGTCCACCTCTGTCTCTCTCTGTATGATCTATCTCTATCTGTCTCTATGGCCTATCTCTATCTCTCATATGACTAAAAAGTACAAAGTCCAAAAGTCCCTAGTTCATCCCCGGTTCAGCCCTACCCCGCTCCAGGACCCAACTGAGTCCGTTTGGGCCACCGCCCCGGTCCAGCCCTACCCCACTCCAGGACCCAACTGAGTCCGTTTGGGCCACCGCCCCGGTCCAGCCCTACCCCGCTCCAGGACCCAACTGAGTCCGTTTGGGCCACCGCCCCGGTCCAGCCCTACCCCGCTCCAGGACTCAACTGAGTCCGTTTGGGCCACCGCCCCGGTCCAGCCCTACCCCGCTCCAGGACCCAACTGAGTCCGTTTGGGCCACCGCCCCGGTCCAGCCCTACCCCGCTCCAGGACCCAACTGAGTCCGTTTGGGCCACCGCCCCGGTCTAGCCTCAGAGATGGAGACAAAACATGTCTGTGGCTTTTCCCCAGACGCTGGGGTTTCACCCCGTAGTGGAAATGTGCCATTATTATCTGTCTTTCTATCGCACTCTCATCTTCCCCCTTTCTCTTTCTCTCACATCATATTCCCTGTTTTCCATCTGGCTCGCTGTCATTCTTCCTCTTCCTCTGACCACTTAGATGTCATGTCTTCTCTTCCCCTCCATCTCACTTTCTGTCATTCTCTCCCACCCCTCCCTCCTCTTCCATCTCGCTCTCTGTCCCTCGCTCTCTCGCTCTCTCACTCTCTCCTCTCCTCCCCTCCTCCCCTGTGCCCAGGCAGGTGGTGTGCTCCAGCAGGCTGGCGCTGGTCTCCGTCTCCTGTGGTGGTCTGTGGGAAGCCGGTCGAGTGGGTGGGAGACAGTCAGTAAATAATACATGTCTGCATGCGGAGACGACCTTCAGGAGCTCACAGCAGCGCCACTGCTCCTCCTGCACTCTCACACACACACATCTCTCTCCTCTCTCTCTCACACACACACACACCTATCTCCTCTCTCTCTCTCACACACACACACTCACACACACACATCTCTCTCTCACACACACATCTCTCTCCTCTCTCTCTCACACACACACACACACACACACACATCTCTCTCCTCTCTCTCTCACACACACACATACACATCTCTCTCTCCTCAATCTCACACACACACACACCTCTCTCCTCTCTCTCACACACTTACACATCTCTCTCTCCTCTCCCTCTCACACGCACACACACACACACACACATCTCTCTCTCCTCTCTCTCTCACAAACAAACACATCTGTCTCCTCTCTCTCTCACACATACACGCACACACACATCTCTCTCCTCTCTCACACACACACACACACACACATCTCTCTCCTCTCTCTCACACACACATCTCTCTCCTCTCTCACACACACACATCTCTCTCCTCTCTCTCACACACACGCACACACACATCTCTCTCTCTCTCACACACACACACACACATCTCTCTCCTCTCACACACACACCATCTCTCCTCTGTCTCTCTCACACACACTATATCTCTTCTCTCTCTCTTAAACACACACACCATCTCTCTCCTCTCTCAGGTGGATGAGTGAGTGTAAGAACATACACTGTGTTGGGTGTGGGGTGCTTTTGTGTGTTTAAGATGGATATTAGGACAGATCAAAATAGCATGAACACAAGATGCAACTAATTGCTAAGAGGATAGGTGTAGGTAAAAACACCCAGCTGTTTTTCAATCATGTGACACTTTGGATGGATGTCACTTTTTAAGACAGTTGTCCTTCAGACACATAGACGTACAGTAGTGTGGCCTTGCAGCACAGCACCCTTAAGGATGACTCCCGCGCCAGATGTTTAGCATGAGTGCAGCGCTGACTATCTCCCGTGCCAGATGTTTAGCATGAGTGCAGCGGTGGCTATCTCCCGCGCCAGAGATTTAGCATGAGTGCAGCGCTGGCTATCTCCCGCACCAGATGTTTAGCATGAGTGCAGCGGTGGCTATCTCCCGCGCCAGAGATTTAGCATGAGTGCAGCGCTGGCTATCTCCCGTGCCAGAGATTTAGCATGAGTGCAGCGCTGGCTATCTCCCGCACCAGAGGTTTAGCATGAGTGCAGCGCTGACTGTCTCCCGTGCCAGAGGTTTAGCATGAGTGCAGCGCTGGCTATCTCCCGCGCCAGAGGTTTAGCATGAGTGCAGCGCTGGCTATCTCCCGCGCCAGATGTTTAGCATGAGTGCAGCGCTGGCTATCTCCCGCGCCAGTTGTTTAGCATGAGTGCAGCGCTGGCTATCTCCCGCGCCAGAGATTTAGCATGAGTGCAGCGCTGGCTATCTCCCGCGCCAGAGGTTTAGCATGAGTGCAGCGCTGGCTATCTGCCGCGCCAGAGGTTTAGCATGAGTGCAGCGCCTGCTATCTCCACCGCCAGATGTTAAGCATGAGTGCAGCGCTGGCTATCTCCCGCTCCAGATGTTTAGCATGAGTGCAGCGCTGACTGTCTCCTGTGCCAGAGATTTAGCATGAATGCAGCGCTGGCTATCTCCCGCGCCAGAGGTTTAGCATGAGTGCAGCAGCGGGCGGGTCTGTTTTAATCTCCTCGGGGTTACGGGCCGCCGCGGAGTCCATCAGAGGAGCAGATCAATACGGGCCGCTTTAGAGTTCACGGCCGACCCTCGCAAGAAATCACCAGCGACTGGAGTAGAAAAGCACTTTAATCCCACTAATGACTCTCCAGTCTGGAGGCCCCAGGGAGCCACTGGTCTCTTTAGGTCACCTCATTATCCCAGATCAGAGCCGTCTGGAGAGAACAGCCCGCCTTAACCCAAAAACAGCGCTCCGGAAAACAATACACTGGTGTGGAGCCTCTCTCAGAGGATGCTTTGGGCCAATACAATACACTGGTGTGGAGCCTCTCTCAGAGGATGCTATGGGCCAATTCTGTAGAGTGAGTAAGACCATCACATAACCTATCTTTACAATGTTCTAAACAACAATGCTTTCTCGGCAGTACAATATGACCGTTCTCGAGAAAACAGCGAATGAATGTTCTAGTTCTGTTCTAGAATGTTCTAGAACCCAGTGCGCCCCTCTTAGCGGAAGCTCTTGGCCCCGTGCAGCACAATGCTTTTTCCTGCTGAATCTTTCATGAGACCTGACATGGGGACGACCAACGGTATATCATTTGTGCAAATATCAGTAACACAGAGCTCAAAGCCAGCATCTATAATGCAGAGCAAGGGTATCCATAATAAATAACAGCATGTGCCATGATGGCGTGAGAATTTCCATGGCTCCTCCATATTCGAATAATGCATTGTTATGCATGCATCACGAATAACGATGCTGTACAGCATCTAATTATGTGTGATATATAAAACCATGAGTGATTTTAAGCTGGCCTCACATTCAAATAGCAACGCACCACTAATTTACAAGGCATCTATTATGTATTATTAATAAAGACTTTGGGTAAAGCAAATTTCAATGCCTCTTCCTGCTGAGAGGCAATCATATGACCTCGGTATGTCCTCGTCTAATTAGACAGAAACGGACAAGAGAGCACTAGCTTTCACTGAAGGAGATAGAAGAAAAACGAATGGAAGCGTTTTCGCCTAAAACAGAAGACAGGCAAGAAGATGGAGAAGAAGCTGTCTCTCTCCCTTTTCTTTCCCGAGGAATGGCCCAAGAGGAATCCAATAAAGACGTAAATCAATTAGGAGAATCGTTCGCTGGAGAACGTGGCACAGTAGAGCAGGGAATTATTCAGCGATCCTCATTTGAAAGAATGGGCTATATTTAGCACGCTCCGCGGGGAAGAGGGTGTCTTCACGCTGCGCGGTGGAACACACACTAAAGCGATCCATCACAGGAGGCCCCCATGCTCTCGCTACTGTCTCCACAATCACACACACAGAATACACACACACACACACAGAATATACACACACACACACAGAATACACACACATACACACAGAATACACACACACACACTTCCTCCATTTTCTTTTCCTCTCTGGTTATTATTTTCTCCTTTACTCCCCTGACTGACACTTTGAAATGCAATTCCACTGTAATGTCAACCATTCCGGGGGGCTGTTTTTACTTTCAGATAGTCTTGCGAGCTCAAACAAAGGCAGGCTCGGCATGGCGTGGTGAATGAACGCTTGGAGAGGAGAACAGTGGACCAGATGGCACAAGTGGAAGGCACCGGCACGACTCAGGAAGCAAAAATGACGACATGGAGAGGAAAACTTTTTTTTTTTTTTTTCATAATTTATTGGTACAGCAGTCAAATAATAGAATTACTTATGGAATTTCAAAGACATGTCAGTGATCGGATAGGCTACAGTCTAAGTTGTCCCTTTAATCCCCACTACGTTCCCTCCCGCGTGTCACCCCCCTCCCCACCCCACCCCACCCCTGGTTCTGGACCCCCAGCCCGTGGAGTCTGTACAGGATAAATTCTTTCACATGCAGGATCACGCCATGCCAACCCGTTGGCCTGTAGCTGCCACCGTCGCCATGGCTGCTGCCGTGGCCCACGGAGACGCCTGGCGACCACTAGGGCTTGTCGTCGGTCTTCTTCTTCTGGTACTTCCTGAACTGGGACTGGATGGCGACCGCTGCCTTCTCAGTCTCGGGTGCGCCCATGTCGATGTCAAAGTCATCAGGGACGTCCTTCTTGGACTCATCTGGAGAGATAGAGAGAGAGAGAGAGAGAGAGAGAGAAAAGGCAGGGCAGGGAAAGGAAAAGATGTGTGAATACATGCATACTGAAGAGATGGGGAGGACTGCAGATTATCACAGTTGAGAGATATGTCATTTGCTATTTGGCGTGTTGCGGCTTTCAGTAACATTTAGTTGATTCCCAGTCACAAATTCATCTAAGGACTGACTGACAGTTTTAGTGTGCGGGTTTCAAGTTTAATCCTTGATTGCATATTCACCCCATAAACCTTCAGCAAAAAAAACTGCAATACGCAAGCAGGCCACATTTGGGAGGCAAATGCTTTTGCCTGCCTTCTGATTTACATGCAGTCATATCCATGTTTCCCCTGCTTGCCCTTGTGTGGCCTGTCTCAGTGCTCAGAGCTGCAATCTCACATCAGCTGAGCCCAACTGATTACAGCCCCAGAACCGAGCCGTACTGCGGCACCAGAACCTGAGCCGGTATCAAACCCGGCATCACCGGGACAGATGCCATCCAACCCCCTGAGTCGGGGAGAGATGAGCGCTATCAGGGGAAGATTCATTGCACGCCACATTTTCATATTCAGCCGGGGATTCGCTACCAGCCTTATCTACAGTGGGCAGGAGCACCGGGAGGGGGGGGGGATGGGGGCTCGGGGATTGACCTGGAGAGACACTGCTGAATCTCTTGGAGTCGGGGGGGGGGGGGGGCGTACTGAATGTGGGGGCACTTATATATATGAAATTATAGGAGGAGAGATAGAAAGAGGGAGTAGGGAAGTAAAGGGGAGGAAGGAGGAGAGAGGGATAAGAAGGAAGAGAAATAGAATAGAAATGGAAAAGTCTTTCTTGTCATTGTATTTGCATACAACGAAATTTGGAGGACAGGAGAGAGGGGAGAGGGGAAAGAATGAAGAGACGAGAGGAGAGAGGGACAGGGGATATGGACTGAATGTGAATTTCTCAGGGTTGAGAGTTGTTGTGCTGAAGGGGAGTTGGTGTGCTTATAATAAAGAAGCTTGGTATGGACTGAGGAGACGCTGCTAAATCTAGTCTGGGGGGCCTCAGCATCATGTCAGACCCCCCCAGCCCCCGCCCACGCCCTTCCCACATTCACTTCACCCTCCAGCCCTCTGGCAGAAGGTACCAGAGCATCTGCGCTGCCTTCACCAGACCATGCCACCACTTCATTGGCCAGGCTGTGAGGGTCCTCCACAGCCTGAACACCCAGACCATCTCCACACTCCTCTCCCGAAAGACTTTGCATTTGTGTTATTTACACTGAAATTACAGTAAAAGTCGGCTTGAGACTTTGAGACTTGGGAGCGGAAGGGGGGTGCATGGGGAGGTGTAGCCCCCCCCCCCCCCGAACGTACTCCTCCACTGATGAAGATCCCTGCTGTTGCTCGTGGCTTCCACACTAATTGCTATTGAGTTTCTCATCGCTCTTATGCAGTGCGCTTGGCTTTCCCAGCACTGCCTATTGAGCTGAAATCTCCTGTTACCCACACAGCATCTCCATCGACACAGCCTCACTGCCTCTGGCTGAACAACACTGGGCTCTTAAGCAGAGATATTGATACAAGACGGTGGTGTGGGATGATGATGACGAGGAGAGAGATATAACGTGATGAAGATGATAATGGTCCTACTACTCCTGCTGATGGTGGTGACTGGTGATCATTGTGATAGTGATGACGATAATCACGCTCATGGTGATGGTGATCACCATCAATAATAATATATATAATATATATATATATAATATATATATATATATATATATATATATATATATATATAATCACGCTCATGGTGATGGTGATGATGACACTCACGCTCGTGATCAGGGTGATGGTGATGATGACACTCACGCTCGTGATCAGGGTGACGGTGATGTGGACGATGACAGTAATGACGTTAAAAGCGATCGCTCTGAAACTCTTCCTCTGGTCTCCCAAAGAGACTCATTATATCCCCCGTGTGTCAGGGCAACGGTGTCTTGATGAATGCTTCAGCAGTCACTGGCAGGGATGAGCGGTCCTGTTGTGATTACTGTCGATGTTGCCGTGGGTACCGGGGCTGCCAGGAGGCTTCGAGAGAGAGAGAGACGTGAGTGGCCCAGGGTGACAGTGACGAATCGGGGTCCACCCTGGCACGCCTTCTGCAGTCTCGCCATGCAGGACCGATGATCGCAGTTATTGGACCTGGCAGCAGATTCAGCCGTTCTGCTTTCGCTTAAAGAGGAAAGATCGTTTTTTTTACCGTCGAGAAAAAGCCACCCCCTCCGAGCACCTTATAAGGTGTTATTGTTGTTATTGTTTTCTTGTTATCAGGCAGAAAATAAAACTTAATCCATATTTTAAAGGGGTGACGGGGCCGATGGTTATAAGGGGAATGGCAGATTTCATGGAGGTCTTAGTTATAATCTGGAGATTTGAGTGGCTTTGCTTACAGGAGACCAAGACGAAAAGGTCTCCTGAACCCGCATCAATTTGCCAACCTCTTGGCCCAGGACTCCTATCGCTCCCCTGGAACATCAAAGCCCCTACCATCAAAGAACCCGTGTGCTATTGGAGGACACTGCAACCTTTCCCAGCCGCAGCCTCAGTCTCCCACGCTTTCACTTACAGCAGGGGTGGGGGGGGGGGGGACCAGAACCCAGCCTCAATCTCCCTCTCCCACACTGTCACTTGCAGCGGGGAGGGGGAGAACCCTGAGCCCAGTGGCCGTAAAAAAAGCTCCATTTGGAGATTAAGTGAAGCACATTGTCTTCATGATGATGTCACGGCACCTTGCCATCATCTCTGCACATCTGCGCCTCCCTTGTCCACGCCGATGGAAGACTGCAGTCTAGCAGATGGTCCATTCGCACAGCACCACACACACACACACACACACACACACACAGCCCATATGCCCGAGTGCTCCACTTCCCTGCTGCGTTTAAGACGAGGACAGACCCCTCAGGGGAGATGAGCTTATTTGGTGTTGTGTTCATTTGTTTCTTGTTGTTGTTGTTGTTGTTGCTGCTGTTTTTATGCAACATTTTACTGCTGCCTTACAAAACATGCAGCCTCCCAGTGCAGTGGAGAGAGGTGTGGTGAGGGTACCCCTGTGTGGAGAGAGGTGCGATGAGGGTACCCCAGCTTCCCTCTGTGGGTCACGAAATGGTGACAGGGGTGCTGGTGTTGCCGTCAGACTTAGTGCCCTGGATGGGCACGAGGGGCAGAGAGATAGGGAGAGACAGACAGACAGATGGACAAGGACAGAGACAAGATAAGAGAGAGAAGGTGATAGAGAGGGCAAGAGAGGGAGATGAAAAGAGGAACAGGGAGATGGAGAGAGAGAGAGGGAGAAACACGAAAAACGAATAGCTGAAATGCTGAGTGACAAGAAGGGAAAGGAACTAGATGGGATCTGACCACCATCCGCACCGGACAGCAACAAACTCCACCATAGATCTTACCAACATCCTGGCCACCAGCAGTGGCTATAATATATAAGATATAATATATAAGAGAGAGAGAGAAAGAGTGAGGGACAGAGAGAGGACCAGATATCAGTGAGGGAGGGATGTGAAGGTCAGAGAAATACCACTGACCCCTTCATCAGCACTCAGTGGCACCGAGGGGGGGCTTTGAAGACCAGGGGAAGTGACGCTGTTGGGGGGGGGGGGGGGGGGGGGGTAGTTATTGCTGTTAGAAGAACTGCCAGACATGGGAGCAGAGTGTGATCGATTCCATTTCAATCGAAATCGAAACTCTGGAGGGGAGGGGGGGAGTTCTAGCGTCTCCAATTAGTCTATTTTTGGGTCTTTCTGCTTGGGTCTTAAAGGGTCAGTCAATGTCATCGGTACCCACTGTGCGCAATCAAAACTAATGAGGATGATTAAGGACAAATGCGGAAGCTCTGTACTTCAAAGGGTGATTCATGCGAGGGGGGGGGTCGTGGTAGTCCTGGCCCTCCATGACAGACGTTTTATTTCAGGGGAAGATGAAGCCCTGGCAGGCAGCGGTGAAGAAGCACGGCGAAGCGAAGCCCAGGCCTCAGCGCAAGGATTGTAGGGATTTGGAGAGCTCATGGAATGCATTTTTAATTAGGAGACAGCATGAGTAAGGAAAACTGGGTCATCTCTCTGCACAGAAGGATAGAAAAACACACACACACACGCGTGCGCACACGCGCACACACACACAGGATGGTCAAAATTCATACATATATGAAGTCTTTGATGTTGAGTGTAACCTGTTCTGAACTGCTTTTTTTTTTGGGGGGGGGGGGGGGTTCAGCCTGCACCTGGCACAGGTGAGGTCCAGATCTGTCACAGACGTGTTCCGGAATCATCTAGGTCCATCTGGGTAGAACTGCTCACTATGCTGGGATTGAGCAGTGATGCCAGTCGTTTATGCTCGCTCCCAGCGATTAATGTTGGGTCAGGGAAGAGGTACTGCCCAGCCAATCTGAAGTGGACTCAACCCTGACCCTACCAAGATGAGTTCCAAAGCTGGTTGCTATGTGTGTTTACTGAACTATGGGTGTTTATGAAGACCACTGATTATGTGGGTCTACTGAAGATGCCATGTGATTTAAAATGTTATCACTTTGGGCTGTGTAAAAAAAGCAAAAGTCATCTCCTTGCTTCATCCTTTTGAATAACCACCATGGGTCATAATCATTGCTGAGACGATCTCTAAAGAGCCTCTGTGGAAAGCAGAGAAAGAGTGAGAAGATCACTGAAAAGCCTCTGTGGAGAGCAGAGAGAGAGTGAGATGATCTCTGAAGAGCCTCTGTGGAGAGCAGAGAGAGTGTCAGATGTCTGTGGAGAGCAGAGAGAGTGAGATGATCTCTGAAGTGCAGAGAGAGAGTGAGGTGATCTCTGAAGAGCCTCTGTGGAGAGCAGAGAGAGTGTCAGATGTCTGTGGAGAGCAGAGAGAGTGAGATGATCTCTGAAGAGCCTAGGTGGAGAGCAGAGAAAGAGTGAGATGGTCTCTGAAGAGCCTCTGTGAAGAGCAGAGAGAGAGTGAGATGATCTCTGAAGAGCCTAGGTGGAGAGCAGAGAGAGTGTGAGATGTCTGTGGAGAGCAGAGAGAGTGTGAGATGATCTCTGAAGTGCAGAGAGAGAGTGAGATGATCTCTAAAGAGCCTCTGTGGAGAGCAGAGAGAGTGAGGTGATCTCTGAAGAGCCTCTGTGGAGAGCAGAGAGAGAGTGAGATGATCTCTGAAGAGCCTCTGTGAAGAGCAGAGAGAGAGTGAGATGATCTCTGAAGAGCCTAGGTGGAGAGCAGAGAGAGAGTGAGATGTCTGTGGAGAGCAGAGAGAGTGTGCTAGATGCACTGCTGGTTCTCATTGCTCCTCATGCTGTGAAAACAACAACTCTGGTTCTGGCTGGCTTGAGCGTAAACCTCGGTGGCCAACCAAACTGTACTGTCCCTGGGGGGCTAGGGAACGCTGCCACGGGAGATGGGCACAGCATGGGCACGGCATGGGTACAGCTGTGGTCCTCTCACTGCCGGCAAGCACCCTCATAGCGCTGATAGCAGCTGCAGATTATTATGGAGCCTATCTGGCCCCGAACCATGCCAGCTTAAGGCCAGCTTAGGGTCAGATGGCTCCCACATTTGGCTGCTATTTGGGGTGGCACCCTGTGTGTGATTACAGCTTCTGATTAGAGAGTGGATCTGGTTCACAGTCACGTGCCGGGCCTGGGCCAGACCAGGGCCAGATGTCCCCCAGAGGGTCCTGTACTGGTCTGTACTGGTCTCCCTCTCTCCTCTATCTCCGGCCTTTTTTCTCTCTCTCTCTCTCTCTCTCTATCACTCCTTCTTTCTTTCTTGGTCTGTCTCTGGCGGGCATGTTAGTCTCATTAAGGATGCAGCTGTGACTGCACATTTCTCTGCTCATTTCTCCCTGCTCCGTATGAGCACCGCTGGCTGCGTCCCCCTTCGGCCCGTGGATCAGCCTCAGCTCCAGCAGGACCCACTGCAGGACCGGGTCTGGACCGGACCAGATGTGGGCCAGACGTGAGCCAGACGTGGGCCGGCCTCGGCCATTGGGTGTGCCGTTATCTGCCTTAACGCGCTGCCACACAGCCAGGGAAGGTGGGGGAGGTGGGGAGGGTGGGGGGCACCGAGCACCATGCCGAGCAGAGGAGGACTCGTGCTATCCCAGCCTGCTTTGCAAACGTGTGTTTACCAAATCCGTGCTCGACAGCAAATACCCGATGTGACTTTAGGAGGGATTGGCTCCCTCATCCTCTCCGTGCAGTTTGTGTGTGTGTGTGTTTGTGTGTGTGTGTGTGTGTGTGCGCGTGTGTTTATGTGTGTGTGCGTGTGTGTGTGTACGTGTGTGTATTTGTAGTATTACTTGACATATTCCACAGTAAAGCCAAATGACTTTCTGTCTCATATGTCTTCTCTGTTTGCCTGGGTGTTCCTGTGTTCCTGTGTGACACCTCTCTGCACCGCACGCTGCTGGGGCTGATTTTGCTCTGGGCTCGGAGGGAGGCAGATCATTCAGGAGGGGGGAAATGACCTTGGCACAGTCAATGATGCCCTTTGCAAAATGGAAGAGGCGGCTGCCTGAATTGGTGTGCAAACATGGGTACGTGTGGATGCATACATTACTGCTTGTGTGTGTGTGTGTGTGTGTGTGTGTGTGTGTGTGTGTGTGTGTGTGTGTGTGTGCATGTGTATGTATGCACTTGTGGGTTTGTGTACATGTACATATGTGTATGTGTGTGTGTATGTGTGTGCATGTGTTTGTTCGTGTGGGTTTGTGAGTACATACTTGTGTGCGAGTGTCACACTGTGTGTGTATATGTGCTTGTTCATGTACATATATATATGAGTGAGTGTGTGTGTGTTTGTGTGTGTGTGTGTGTCCACTCCTCTTCCGCAGTGCACTACAGAGGGAGAGGGTTAGGGAGAGTCAATAGCCTTGACAGAATTTCACCCTCGAACCATCCCCCCCCCCCCCCCCCCCTCCATCTGAGTGCTCCATATTGACTGAAGTCCTGTGATGCTGGGTACAGCACATTTACCTCAGCGGCGGCCGGTAAATTAGTGTCCAGAGACTGACAAACAAAGCCTACCTCAAGTCCTTTGTTTTGGTGAGGTCATACTCCTTCTCTCTGTCTCTGTCTTTCTCTGTGTCTCTGTCTTTATTTTTCCTTTTCTCAAATGTGTGTTCTGTTTAATTATACAAGCGTGTCTACAGTAGAGAAATGACAATCCGCCTTCCTGAAGGAGAGGAAGCGGGGGGAGGGAAACACCACTGGCGATGAGGCATTTGTTTGTTGCTGTTATTATTATTGTTGTTCTCCTTGTTGCTGTTGTGATGTTTTAGTGCTCTCAGCTTTGGGTGATGTGGATTAAGTAAAAGCTGATGATGAATTATACATGACAGGATTTTCACCGCGGCCTGGCCCATTTGCAACGCATTGTGCTGCTACTGCTGTTTCTGTTGTGTGCATTTGTATTTTATTCAGTGTTGGGCTAATCTTTCATACTTCATTTATATCAGATGTGCTTGTCCCACTGTTGTGTGTTTACCGACTGGAGCTTTCACATACTAATGCCCATAAAAGAGCTATTATCAAACAGGAGAAATTGCATAGACTATACGTCTGGTGTTTCTTCACGTAAATGGATGTCCTGTCTACGTTAGCAGAGAGGAACTCTTTGTTTTAGTGAGTAATGAGGTTTCAGGCTAGGGCTGAACAGACCGATATGTTTAGGCTGCGGATTACACCATTAATGATAGTATTATCCCCCAGCGTGGTTTGATTTGTTGACTTTTCATGGATTTCAGGGATCATCTTTTATGTGCAGTCAACCATTACCCTTTTCCCGTGTGTTCTGCAATGTGTCTAGCATCTAGTGCTAACTCTACATTATGTTGCCATGGATACAAGATGCAGCCATGCCGCTCCAGTACACGTCATATATGCAGTCCTAACAAGCACTCTTGCCAGAGGTGGCTTCTTGTAACTAAACTAAATATAGGGTCAGTGTGATATGATACAAGAATAATTGGCTCAAGGGCATCGTTAGCTTTTTAGCGGGGAGTTCTTTTCCTTAAGGGAGTTTGAGAGCTTAGATGTCAACTTGCCATCAGCTATGTTAAACCAGTACACGGTTCTTTTTTGAAAGGCTGCACATGCAATGAACTTGTAAACTTTGCTCAACGTTTTAGTGTCACTCTTAGGTAATGAATCATTCAACATGAGATCTGGTGACGCAGTGAAAAGATCCTCATTTAAATATCTAATTCTGCTGTCTCACGTTGTGCATAATTAGCATCCGTCTTGACAGTGAAAAGATCCTCCTTCGAACGCAGTATAACACTAGCATTATCAGTTCATCCATCCCACAAGGACAAGGAGACGAGGCTGCCCTTTCATTTGGTTCGCACATCTACCTCCCTGAGAGTCGCTCAGAGAAAATTAGTCTACCTCCCTCCGACCCCCCACGAGTGAGATTTTATTTCCCCATGGATTACGACCCGAGAAGGACAGCACATCGATACGCCCCGTGAAACATCGGGAGATTTTCTTCTCTTTTTGTCTTCGTTTCTTTCCTGAGCCTCGCCAAAGGCAGGTGTGTGTGTGTGTGTGTGTGTGTGTGTGTGTGTGTGTGTGTGTGTGTGTGTGTGTGTGTGCAGGTGTGGTTACCTGGCTGCTCTGTTTCTCCAACCAGCAGGCTGTCAGACTATACGCCTAAATGATTTATGCAGCCCGTCCACCCCTGCCGATCCACTAAAGAGCCTGCTGATAGATGCTGCTGATAGTGGGCCCGCACAGCGCGCTCCGCACCAGGACAGGAAATGCAAAACGGCCCCGGTGCACCTCGGCGGAGGGAAGGCATTAATTGATGCAGACATCGATCACGTAATTGATCGGACTGATAGTCTGGTAACGGCATTAATCGCGTATAATGGTATTAGGGGAGACTCTTTGCATCTATCTCTGTTGAGCCTGCTGGCTGGCTGGCTGGCTGGCTGGCTGGCTGGCTGGTCGCGGTCGCTGGCTGAGGAGCGGCGGTGAAAAATGCTCTCTCGCTGATTAAGCCGTAGCCAGCGGGATAGAGAGAAGGAGAGAGAGAGAGAGAGAGTGACAGACAGACAGACGCAGAGTTGCAGATGAGTCGACTGATCTGGGAGAGCACTTATAACTTATCAAATGGGACTTCATTTCAGAGATCCATTTGATATGATACGATTTACCATAGAGGCTTTACCAGCTACAACCAGAGCTGTAGAGGAGGCTAAACACACATGAACGGCATTTACGCACCTCCTACAGTTCTGAAATAGTGTTTACGGGCCTCTAAATACAGTTTACTCAGCTCTAAACAGTGTTTATGCACCTGTAACTACTGTTTACACACCTCTAAATAGAGTCTAAATAGAGTTTCAGCATTTACAATATCTAGACTGTGACCAATCACATCGTCTCTTGCAGCAGTTAGGCTCACGACAGAGCTGTAGAATGAGGCTTGCTAGCCAGCTAGCTAGCGATCTAATGCTAGTGTTATACTTTCCACATCCATGAGTACTCGCTGGTCCACTAGTATCGGAGTGACGTGAATTTTGAGTTGAATTTATTCAATTCAATTAAAGAATAATCATATTTTAATGAACATAAATTAAGAAATTAATAAAGAGATAAAGTTGAATTAGAGAGAGGCTATAGCCTCGAGTGATCGGACCTAACAACGCCACTGGGAACCAACACCCAGGAACCACCTAACGCCAGCCTATTACTGTATTCTTATACAAGAGCTGTATTGCTCTGGACTGGGAACCACCTAACGCAAGCCTATAACTGTATTCTTATACAAGAGCTGTATTGCTCTGGACTGGGAAGCATTGGCTGATAACCTGTGAAGTTACTTCACATTTTCTCCAGGAGAAGTACATTCTAAAAATAAATATTCTGAATGTCATTGTGGTCCGCTTTACCTTGGCCACAGAATTAATAGTTTACCTACCTTTTTTTACCACTACACCCTTGGCTACGTCCACTTAGATGTTTCAAGTGTTTGTTTTAGGTAAGCACGGGATGTAAATTAGTGAGGGTTTTCCACAAACACAGCCTGTGCGGTGGGTTTACATTTCATGAGTGTCACGTAGATTAACTCAACACAAATGAGTCTACCACCGTTTCACAAACAACTCTGTTGAAACTCAACTCGACTGACTCACTTGTTGTTATAGAAAACAACCGTGGAAACGGTTCACCTGACAACGGGATACAACAGGCTGAAAAGCACAGCAGACTCTGAAGGACACGAGGCTTAGATGTGGCTGAGATGCGGCTGAGATGCGGTTGAGATGCGTCTGACATGCGTCTGAGATACGTCTGAGATGTGGCTGAGATGTGTCTGAGATGTGGCTGAGATACGGCTGAGATGCGGCTGAGATGCGGCTGAGATGTGGCTGAGATGTGTCTGAGATACGGCTGAGATGTGGCTGAGATGCGGATGAGATGCGGCTGAGATGTGGCTCAGTTCCATTTGAGCGTCTGCCAGCTCCTGCCTGGACTAGGAAGGTCACCTTCCTCAAGCCTGACAGGAAAAACCATCTCGGACAGTTTAGCTATTTCCATAACTAGCCCTACTGATGAATTCATGAATGCCAATTTGACATGTAATAGACCTTTCATACACAAACCACTAGGACACGAGAGAAACGCCACTCGGAGGGCAAACTGATGGCTCTGACGGGAAAGGAGATTTTTTTCCGATTTCTTAAGAGTGGTGATACTGCCCGTCTATCCTTTAAGCTCCGTGGCTGCGCGTGAGGAAAAAGATGAGCAAGGCCGACGCTGTGTGTGGTCCATGAACACACACACACACACACACACACAGAGCCATCCTTCGTCCTTCAAACATCATCATCGTCAAGCGCCTTACTTACTTACTAGAGAGGGGAGCAGGAAACCAACCTTTTAAGTCTCATCTAAGATGCATGGAGCCGATCTATCAGTTCTGTTCCATTTCCTGACCCACTCGCAACACACACACACGCACACACACACACACACACACACACACACGCACACACTAGCCTGCCCCTAACCCCTAGGCTTGCAGAGTCTGCAGATGCAGCACTAAAGACAGCTGTTTTAATAGCTGTTTTTCTTTTTTTGTCATTTATGTGCATTCTGAAAGAAACCATGAACCCGCCCACCCCGCCTCCACACACACACACACACACACACACACACACTCACACACACACACACACACACACACACACACACACACACCTCCCGATTCTAAAATGCTTAGCAGGCTCTGCCTTCATTTAGGGAGTGTACAGCAGAACGGTGCCGCCTCATTGATCGGCAGGCCCGGGGGAGTCACGCGTTTTGATTTGCGGAGGAAAAGATCTGCAAGCCGGAGGGGGGGGGTTTAGTTTTGTAGGGCCTTGTGATGAGCGCTTGGGCTTTTTGAAGTGCTTGGCAAGACTGCACACCATATCTGGAGCGAGGGCTTTAATGTAAAATGTGTGCAGTGTTTTGCTTATGGTGCAGAGCATTTGAAAGAAAAATCATTTGGTGCTACACTGGGGTGCTACAGTATATCTGTATCACTGTACCACAACTGTGTTGTTAGACTCTGAGAAATTAAAAGTTCTCAGAGGAACCTATAACAGTTCTATTTAGGAACCTTTTCAGTTCCGGAATATCCCAGACAGTTTGATCTATACTTGAAACATCTGTTGTATGAGTTTCTTAATTCTTAGTTACATTTACAGTTACAGTTACATTCCTGCACTTTTTTTTCTATTTCTTATGTAAAATAGTATCTATTGTTACACTAGGTCTCTATTGCTCGTAGCTTCTGTTCTCTCCCTTGTACGTCGCTTTGGACAAAAGCGTCTGCTAAATGATGTAAATTCTTGAGAATTATTAAGTCTGTGAAACCGTGAAATGCTTCACATTTTTCAATCGAACTGATGGCCTATAGGGTTCCGAAAAAGAACACCAGAACACTAAAATAGTTATTGGTAGACACTGTAAAGTTCTATGTAAAAGGCGTCTTTTTGTAAATACACATAAAACTGTAAAACTAAAAGCCTAAAACACTGTACTTGCAGGCAGACCAAATAAAGCAGACAATGCTACATTAGCAGAGGCTAATCTGATGAGCAGCCGTGTGATGGCTTACCTTGTCCTCCGGAGGTTTTGCTGTTGCCGCCCGTCGCTCCAGATCCTTGTCTCTGCAACACAAAGCAACAGGGCCGACCTCGTGAGATATTACATTACACTTTCTATTCACCGCCAACAGCCCACATTACCATACAAGGCAAAACCAAACTTCCTACAGCACCACGATTGACCCACTGGAGCAAAATTGAGATCAGTCAGAAATATTTATGAGCTGCCTTTTACTTTTGCACGCAGGAGCAGGAGTAGGAGGGGAGCCTTTGCTTGCACTGTCCTCTGGTTTGCCAACATGTTTGTTTGTTCTTCTTCTTTTCTGGAATGAAACTGAACTGGACAACAGTGTGTTTGCCTCACGGCTGTTTTACAGCCTCCCCTCTCAGCGTACATGAACTCTTGTCACTTACAAACTCACACACGTACACACACAAAACACACACACACACATACACACAAGCACACACAAAACACACACACACATGCACGCACACACACACACAAAACACACACACACTTGCAGTTTTCCCGCTGGAGGAGGGGAACGCTGGATGCCAGGTCACATGCTCCATATCATCTAGTGCCCCTGATCATGTATTGCCCCTGATCGTGTATTGCCCCTGCAGATGGGACCCAAGCCATCACATCACTAATCACACAAACACGAGAGAAAGAGAGAGAGAGAGAGAGAGAGAGGGAGAGAGAGAGAGAGAGAGAGAGGGAGAGAGAGAAAGGGAGAGAAAGAGAGATAGAGAGAGAGAGAGAGAAAGGGCACAGAGAGCCTGGAGGAGGCATACATGGCCATCTGATAGAGTGACAGCGGAGAAACAGAGAGAGAAGGAGAGAGACATGGACAAAGAGAAAGAGAGAGATGAAATGATGGAGAAAGAGAGAGAGACAGAGAGAGAGAGAGAGAGGGAGGGAGGAAGAGAGAGAGAGAGAGAGAGAGAGAGGGAGAAAGAGAGGGAGAGAGAGACGGAGGGAGAAAGAGAGGGAGAGAGAGAGAGAGAGAGAGAAAGGGCACACAGAGCCTGGAGGAGGCATACATGGCCATCTGATCGAGTGACAGCGGAGAAACAGAGAGAGAAGGAGAGAGACATGGACAAAGAGAGAGATAGAGAGAAATGAAATGATGGAGAGAGAGAGAGACATGGAGAAAGAGGGATGAAGAGAGATAAGGATGGAGGATGGAGAAGGACAGAACGACAGAGGGACAGAGATGCTTGGAGGGAATATCCGACGCTTCCCCCCCCCCCCCCCCGCCCCCCAGAGCACAAATCAGTCATGGTGTTGTGATGCTGGTGGAGCGTAATTGCTCCTATAGCCATGAACCGCGCTGCTGAGTACACCACACTCCTACATACACACACACACACACACACACACACACACACACACACACCACACAGGCTCCTCAATAAAGCCCCGAGTGCTTCTGTCTCTGGATGTGGGGCTGCCATCAAGGGCAATATAAAAGCAAAGCCATCAGCAGCCTCTTCACTGCAGATTATCACCGGGTCTGAGGGGTTTCCATCAGCAGCCTCTTCACTGCAGATTATCACTGGGTCTGAGGGGTTTTCATTCGGGGGGGGGGGGGGGGGGGGGTGATTGCTGGCCACAGATTAAAGCTGACATATCGCCTGGACTGTAGTGCACAGCCTGTGCATCCTATACATCTGCCTATAGCGTGGCGTGTGAGAGCCTGCAGATCTCTGATCTCTGATCTGCAGGTCGGCTCGCGTGCAGATCTAGGAAAGGGGGGGGGGGAGGCAGAAAGAGAGAGACAGAGAAAGAGGGAGGAGAGAGATAGAAAGAGAGAAGAGAGAGAGAGAGAGAAAGAAAGAGGGAGAAAGAGAGAAATAGAGAGGGAGAAGGAGAGAAATAGAGAGGGAGAAGGAGAGAGAGTGAAATGAGATCAACCGCCGCTAAAAGCAGATATAGCATTAGCCTGGAACACTAGAGCCCTGTCACTCGCTCCCACAATGGAGGGATTGGGAGAAGCGCTATTCTTAGAAGCACATTATTCCAGCTCTCTTAATACGGCGTGCAGAGAGTGTGAGAAGTGCTACTACACACTGGGAATGACGCTCAAGCACCATGCAGAAAAAAATAAATATATATATATATATATATATATATAAATAAATGTATAAATGTGTGTATACGGTTCTGTAGACAGACCAGTGAAAAGAGATATATCACTTAAGCCTCTTAGTGTTGGAAGCGTATCGCGTCGCTGTCATGGGTTTCCACCGCTAGTGTCTATGGTGCGGCGAGGCGAGGCGAGGCGAGGCGACTGAATGGCGCTCGGCGGGAGCTGTTTTTCTAGGGGCCCCTCTGAGCCACTCAACACCAAAAACAATCTCGACGCAACGGAGCACACACACACACACACACACACACACACACACACACACACACACACACACACACACACACACACACACACACACACACACAACGGAGCCGAGAGTCTGCGATTTAGCGGAGTTTGATCAGATAATGGTGGTCCGGGGGGTGGGGGTGGGGTGGGCGTGGGGAGGGGGGGGGGGATTAGAAAGAGAGTGAGGGATGAGAGTGAAAATGTTTATGTTAATCTAGCAGATTCTTTCATACAAAGAGACTCGTTGTCCACGGATAACAGGCCCCGAGCGAGCGCAGGAGCAGACCTGTGCGGGATCTGACACGGCCGCTATCCCAGGATCACGGCGTATCAAAGCCCATGTCATGAGTTCTCCCAGCCTCACCCACCCTCACCTTCCTCTGCTACGCCCCTACTGTTAGCCGCTAGCTGAGTTAAAGAGAGATATTAACACCACAGCAATCAGGACGAGGCTGCTTGAAGAGTTAATAGTTGGGGTCAAATCATGTCAAATGAATTACCGTTTTGGGCTTGCATTTGGAAAAGTGGAAGTGGAATAATATCCACAAAAGTGACACACACACACACACACACACACACAGACACACACACACACGCATGCACACACACACACTCCCCACTTCTCAAAATGCCTCAATGAATACTTAACCACGACTACAATCCCCAATGCCACACTTCAGTGACCCCACAGGGGTCAACACTGAAGCGGAACCAGAAAGCAGCCTGCAGGACTAATGCCTTGGCATGCGTGAGTGTGTGTGTGTGTGTGTGTGTGTGCGTGAGTGTGTGTGTGTGTCTATGTGTGTGTGTGTGTGTGTGTGTGTGTGTGTGTGTGTGTGTGTGTGCGTGTGCGTGTTCCTGTGTGTGTGTGTCTGCATGTGTGTGTGTCTGTGTGTGTGTGTGTGTGTGTGTGTGAATGTGTGTGTGTGTGTGTGTGTGTGTGCGTACATCTGGAAGAAGGTCGCACATTAGCGCGGAGCAAGGGTGATTAGCCCAGGTGTTTCTGCCTAACCACACAAGTAAGCCTCCCTCTGCACTGCATTCCTCTGTCCTTGGGGGCTGCTTTGGGGACTGTTGCCAGTGTTGCCATTTATCTTCAGCCAGGCCACGGACGATACCTCACAGGATGTGATGCGCAAGGCGCCTGGGGGGGGGGGGGGGGGGGGGGGGGGGGGGGGGTGAGGGGGCAGGACGTCCAAGCAACCAGCAGTAACGCAGTCTGCTCGGTCCGCATTCATTTCTGCGCATTACTTTCACGCCGCCAGCCCTGGTCTGTCCTGCTGCGCAGCGAGCGCAAATCACAGCGACGCCATCAGCATTCATAGGCAGATTTACTTAAAACACTCGCCGCGCGCACACACACACACACACACACACACACACACACACACACACACACACACACTCGTTAGGGGTTCTACATAAACATAACCACTATTACAAGCCAGCATGGGTCCCTGCCGCTGATCCAGCATCTGCACATGCTCAAACGCTTGTTTTGCAAACCAAAGCACTCAGCACAAAAAAATAATAAAAAATAAAAATTCTTTTTATCTGGAGGCCAGCGCTCAACGATTTTGGCACTGATTTAATGTAAGCAGCAATTAGTCCGATAAAGCAAAGACATTACCCACAGTACTGAGTTGCAAGATGCATTGTGGAAGTCTTGGAGATAAGCTCAACCACTCAAGGATGACTTTGGCTCAGCTTGTCGCAGTCACATGAGGCCAACGGCCTTCTGGTTGATACTGTCCACACAACGGCGAGCGTCAGTGTGTGTGTGAGAGTGTGTGTGTGTGAGAGTGTGTGCTGTCCACACAACGGCAAGCGTCAGTGTGTGTGTGTGAGAGTGTGTGCGTGTGTGTGTGTATGCTGTCCACACAACGGCAAGCGCCACACTATCGCTGGGATGACACAGCGCAGAGGCGCTTAATTGTGGAATGCCATTTGTTCTCCTATCAGACAAGGCATTCCAAAGCAATGGTGTTTTTTTCCTCTAAGGAAAGGAAAAAGGACAGAGCAGGAACAGTCATCTGAGGACAGGGACAGGGACAGGGACAGGGGTGGGGTGGGGTAGGGTTGACTCAGGACAGGACAACTGTGTGTTTTTCGGGAGCTGTTTTGGACCGCAGGAGGACGGGGGGTAGGACGAGTTGGGGTCACCTTGTGTCGTTATCAGGACACATTTTCTCCCCATCTCTGTTGGACCACTGTTACCCCCGGTGACCGGATGCTGTGTGTCAGTTCACATTCCCACATGAACAGGGCCACGGGCGTCTCACAGAGTGGGTGTGGGGGGGATTGATACCCCCAACAGAACAGTGCCTGAGTTACACAGATTTGAAATGATCTCTCTCTCTCCCTCCCTCCCTCTCTCTCCCTCCGTTCCTCCCTCCCTCTCTCTCTCTCCCTCCCTCTTCTGGTCTGTCCATCTCTCTCTCTCTCGTTGGTCTGTCTATCTCTCTCTCCCTCCCTCCCTCTCCTTAGTCTGTCTATCTCTTTCTCCCTCCCTCCCTCCTGCCCTCTCTCCCGCCCTCCCTCTCTTTAGTCTGTCTATATCTCTCTCTCTTTCTCTTCTCCCTCTCTTTAGTCTCTCTCTCTCCCCCTCCCTCTCTCCCTCCCTCTCTCCCTCCCTCTCTTTAGTCTCTCTCTCTCCCCTCCCTCTCTCCCTCCCTCCCCTTCGTCTGTCTCTCTCTCTCTCCCTCCCTCTCTCTCTCCCTCCCTCCCTCCTCTTTGTCTGTCTCTCTCTCTCTCCCTCCCTCTGTCTCTTCCCCTCCCTCTCTCCTTAGTCTGTCCATCTCTCCCTCCCTCCCTCCCTCCCTCTCCTTCATCCCTCCATCTCTCTCTCCATAGCTCAATAACACAGTTCTGCTCAGTTCTCAGAGGGTGAGCAAAGGGAGAAGAAATAGAAAGGAGGAGGCAGGTAGAAACAGGAGAGTAAGAGTGAGAGAGAGAGAGTGTGTGTGTCTGAAAGACAAAGAAAGAGTGTTGCTGTGTGTGTGTGTATGTGTCTGAAAGACAAAGAAAGAGTGTTGCTGTGTGTGTGTGTATTTTTGTGTGTGTATGTGTCTGAAAGACAAAGAAAGAGTGTTTCTGTGTGTGTGTGTGTGTGTGTGTGTGTCTGTGTATTTTTGTATGTGTGTATGTGTCTGAAAGACAAAGAAAGAGTGTTTCTGTGTGTGTGTGTGTGTGTGTGTGTGTGTGTGTGTGTGTGTGTGTGTGTAAGAGAACGAAAGAGAAAACATCAAAAGCAAGAGACAGGAGTTTGAAATGAGAGGGAAGAGCAGCCACAGCTCTCACAGCCCTGAGTCCATCTCCACAGTCTGCTGAGGACGAACTTCAGCTAATGACTGCAGCACAGAACATCAAGAACAACACCACGTCCTCCCCCTGCATCCCCCTGCACAGATGAACTCAATCATCAGGCCTTGGACGGACTGCACCTCGACCACAGGGATCCAAACCCTTAAAAGAATAAAAAGAATAACCACAAGCATTGTCTGTTCTAGGTTGTGGAAGATTCTATAACTTTCCTTAAAGCTGCTGTACGTGATTATCATCTTTACTATGTGACATCCATCAAAACAACTAGCCTAGATTAGGGAAGTGAATGTCTCTGCCTCTTCTGACCTCCAGAGGTTTAACAGCTGTATCAACATGTCAGGAACCTTTCAGACTGATGAGCTTCTCTGTCCAGTAATATCATGTCTGTGCAGCACACAGAATGAACAGGTTAGACTCCAGGGAATCAGTAAGGAATGCTAATGCTGCTAACAGTACCTTTTGCTAATGCTGCTATCAGAACCTTTTACTAATGCTGCTAACAGTACCTTTTGCTAATGCTGCTAACAGTACCTTTTACTAATGCTGCTAACAGTACCTTTTGCTAATGCTGCTAACAGTACCTTTTGCTAAGGCTGCTAACAGTACCTTTTGCTAATGCTGCTAACAGTACCTTTTGCTAAGGCTGCTAACAGTACCTTTTACTAATGCTGCTAACAGTACCTTTTACTAATGCTGCTAACAGTACCTTTTACTTATGCTGCTAACAGTACCTTTTGCTAATGCTGCTAACAGTACCTTTTGCTAAGGCTGCTAACAGTACATTTGAGACCTTTATCCCATGATTTTCTTTCATACATGTCAGTGCACTACAATAGATAGAAAGCAATTATAAGAGGTCCTTTCCTATTAGGCCAAAGGAAGTGTAATCTGCATTGATAATTGTCATTTCTGATCTTGTGGAAGCACAGGAGATTTGATCAGTTTTTAATGTGTGGCAGAAACACATTAATTAATGCAATGACTCTTCAACGAGACACCCGTGTCTGAAGAAGCGGAGATTTCGGGGTGACACGTCGCCCCCACCGACTGACTATTGTGGGCTTGGTTCCTTGACGGAAACAAGACAAATATCAGTACTAGGAGACGGTCATATTTCTGCCCAGTCAGACATTTCACAAGATAGAGTATTCTTCTGCCATTTATTTAACCTGACTCATACCACACCCACACACACACACACACACACATACACACACACACACACACACACACACACACACACACACACACACACACACACACACACACATACACACGCACACACATAGAGATCACACCTATCAAACACCTTGTATGGCTGCCTTTGGTTAAATATTTAGTTATGGCAGGGCCACTCGATATTTTAATGTCTGAACTGGTAAGATGGCAATGCCACACATGCTCTTCTGCTCCCTGCCCCCTCACACACACACACACACACACACACACACACACACACGCACATGTATACACACACACACACACACACACACACACACACACACACACACACACACACACACAGAGAGAGAGACCACACTTATCAAGCAGCTCCCTGCCCCCTCTCACACACACACACACACACACACACACACAGAGAGAGAGACCACAATTATCAAGCAGCCCCCTGCCCCCTCACACACACACACACACACACACACACAAAAACACAAACACACATATACCATCTGAATTATTGAAATGAAGCTTTCGATGAATTTTCAAACAGTGTGTGGAGTGCTTTCATGCAGGCAGGCATTTCGGGGGGAAGGGGGGAGAAATATGTTGGTCTGGTGTGTAAACAAGATTCTCAAGTGTGGTTTTTCAAAACAACCTCTTATGTAACCACTTGTCAAGACTTTTTGCCCAACTGTCCCTTGCACACACATACACACAAACACATACAAAAACACACACTCTCATAAAGCTCTTGATTTCATTTTGTGTGCACCAACATTAAAACACTACAGACTACCACCGGACTTGAAAGATTTTAACAGGAGATGATGTTCCCTCGTGAAGAAGAAGAACAAGATACAAATAAACCAGATGAAGAAGAAACAGAGGAAGAAGAAGATGATGATGAAGAAGACGGAGAGGAAGAAGAAGATGATGAAGAAGATATAGAAGAAGAAGAAGAAGAAAATGAAGTAGCTGCCAGGAAGCGCCCCTCCTCTAGTCTAGTAATAAATAAATAAATAAATAAATAAATAACTGAGAGCACTGTAACCCCCAGCCCTACCCCCCAACGCCCCTCCTCCAGATAAGACAGGGCTTTGTTCCAGCATTGTGCATGTGTGTGTGCGTGCGTGTGTGTGTGTGTGTGTGTGTGTGTGCTTGTGCGTGTGCGTGTGCGTGTGTGTGTGTGTGTGTATGCGTGTGTGTGTGTTGTGAGTGTGCTTTTTGTGTGAGAGGGCTTTGTTCTGGCATGGGCACTAATCTGAGTTCAAAGGCAGGCGGACGTGTCCCCACCCCACCCAGCCCCCTCCCCTCGGCCTCTGTAATGGGCATGAAATTGAGCGCCTGCCTGCATCTCTGCCTAACCGCGTCCCTGCATCCCTGCGACTCTGCCTGAGTGTGTGTGTGTGTGTGTGTGTGTGTGTGTGTGTGTGTGTGTGTATACATTGTGTGTGTGTGAGAGAGACAGAGTGTGAGAGTAGTGTTATCATCAACGTGTGTTATCTTTATATTATTATATTATGATATTATATTACCTACTGTACTGTTTTCATATTCATTCATATTCATTATTCATATTGAAAACATAAGAACTCTAGACCTAAGATGGCGGAGGCCAACACTGATTAATGGTGCACTGCCACAAAAAACATCTCCTGGTTAAGGTCATAGGTTATGTTATGTTTTCAGGTGGGGATGTGACATGAACGTGATACTAAAAAGGCCATGGCTTTTGCATCAGCCCAAACTGTGCTGTTGAAGTATTTATTTCAGGACAATAAACGTGGTAACGTCATACTAAACATTGATGTTTAAATCGTTGAACGTTGATGGATGACAAATTACGCTAGGTCTGGGATTGACTATGTTAGGCCTGCCTTTAAACAGTGAAAAAGTGAAATGTGTCTTTAACAGGGCTGTTGTAGATAACACTAAGAGAGTGAATTGTGTCTTAAAGAGGGCTGTAATGGATAACGCTAAGAGCTAACACTACCCTTCCATGTACAAGCCTTGTGTTTTGTCATATGTGGACACTGAAATGTGCATGAGAACCACTTAACATGTTTTTCCCCCAACTACACCAATAGTCTTATACAGGAGGCTACTCTATTACTGAACCTCTGGCTGGCGATAGTTATTAGCTTCGTTGATTAGGCTAGTAGCATTCGAGTATAACATCTTTAGCTTGCTAACTAATGTGACGCTGTGTGTCGTCATGAATATTAAACTGTGTGAGACTGCAGCAGTGGTGCTACTTGTTCAGTGGCTGAGAGTGAGTTTGGGCTTTTAGGGAGGGGCGAAAGCGCGCTGCTGTAAATAAAATGAGTCTGCTGGATTTATAACACAAGACAAGACGAGAGCGTCATTATGAAACGGAAAGCAGCACATTAATCATTTTATCTCGATTAATGATGTTTTCATAATTGTTGGAAGCCATTTCGATTAATTTCACAGCCCAATGTGTGTGAGTGTGTAATTTTTCTGTGTGTCTGTGTATGAATGCATTTAAATGTAGGTGCATCCAAGCATTCAAAAGAAAAAAGAAAACACACACACTCACACACACACACACAAGCACTGTGGTGCAGTCGGACTCACCCATCTGGGCAGTGCTACAGTCTTGCCCTGACATCCATGGCCCTGGCACAGTGGGCACGCTGGCATCATGCTTGCCACGACAACATGGCACTAAAATGCCACCCACTCAGCAGAGGAAACTCAAGGGAATCTGGCTCTAATGTGGCCTTCATCTGGCTCTGATGTGGCCTTCATCTGGCTCTGATGTGGCCTTCATCTGGCGTGAATAGTTATGGATACTGGATACGCATCAGGACACACTGGATACCTTACATGAGACGCCACCATGACTCTAAGATGCCACCCAATCAGCAGCCAGAAGTCTTTGGAATCTTGCCCTGAGCTGGCCTGCATCTGGCCCTGAGCTGGCAAGAATGTGGTGGCATCATGGCATGCTACCTTAAGACACGCATCACCATGGTGTTCAGAATCCACCCACGCAGCAGATGCCTCTCCGGGATCTGGTGCGGATGCGGCGGAAACAAATCAGGACCCGCTGGCATCATACATGAGATGCCCACATGGCATTCAGATGCCACCAACAGAACACCAACAAAAACCTTAAGGGTTCTGATCCGGTGTGGATCCGGCGTGGATCCGGCGTGGACGCGGTAGCAGTCAGGACTATGATGCACATTAATGATGCACTTAAATGTCTACAGATGGTTCGCCTTTTGTCTGTCTGGAGTGGGTTAGGAGGGGAAGTGAGAAAGAGACAGAGACGTCACACAATCGGAGCCCTGTGTGTGTGTGTGTGTGTGTGCTGCAATAACATCGTCGCTTGCGAGTGTGATTTCCAGTGGGGCTTTCCTCGTTCAGTTCTCTGAGCTACACACACACACAGTTACGCATACAGACACATACACACAGGGAATGCAAAATAAGGGCCGACACACCCACACCCACGCACATGCACACAATACAGTATATCGCTGCTGCTTCTCTCTCTCTCTCTCTCTCTCTCTCTCTAGGTTACTCTCTCAGAATCTTTATTGCATTCACTCGCCACCCTCCTTTTTTCTCACCCTCTCTCTTCTTCCTCTAGCTTTGTGTTTACCCCCTCCCTCCCTCTCTCCCTCTCTCTCCCTCCCTCTCTATCTCGCTCTCTCCCTCCCTCTCTCCCTCTCTATCTCGCTCTCTCCCTCTCTGCCTTCTGTCTCCCTGTGTCTGTCTTCCTCCCCTTTCTTTCTACCTCTCTCTGTGTGTGTGTGTGCGTGTTCCTGTGTGTGTGTGTCTGCATGTGTGTGTGTCTCTGTGTGTTGCTCCATCTTTTAGTCAGAATCAGAATCAGAATCAGCTTTATTGGCCAAGTAAGTTTGCACAAACAAGGAATTTGACTCTGGGTAAAGTGGCTCTCAGTGTACTTACACAAAATATACATCAACAACACAATACAACACAATACAACACAACAGCGCAACGGTCTAAGAAGTCTAAGTACACAAGGAGGAATGGCTATACACAGGAGCTGTGAATTGTGAACACAACAAATAGTGCAAAAGAAGTGGTCTTTACCACCCCTACTCTAAACACAGTGTTTGGAGGCTGAGGCACAAGGCGAGAGCCAGAGAAATTAAGAGAGAAAGAAAGAAAGAGAATAGAAAGAGAGAGAGAAGAGAAATAAAGAAACACAGAGAGAGAAAGGACATGAAAGAGAGAGATGGGAGAACAAAGAAAGAAAGGAGAGAGGGGAGAGAGTTAGAGAGAGAGAGAGAGAGAGAGAGAGAGAGCCATCAAGGCAAAGACGCCCTAATTACACTGCATTGACAGGGAGGAGAGGGCTGCACAGTGCTACTCTCATTAGGCCACTGAGTTAGTCCCTCACACACACACACTCACACGCATCCACAGAAACACACACACACACACACAAACACCAGTCACATATGCCTGAACAGCCTCTCTCACACACATCCATAAACACACAAAATCATACAAATATACACACACATAAATATGTGTAAGCACATGCACACTAACAAGCATCCACAAATACACAAACACCCATAAGTATTCACAGACTCAACACACATATACACAAACACCTAGGTTGTTTCTCTCTCTCTCTGTTCCACACACACATAGGCATACACACACACCCTCACACACACACACACACACACACATCAGCTCACCTAGCCCTCTACTATTCCAAGTGTGCCTCTCGACTGTCAATTAGATGAAATGTCAGACATGCACACACACTGACACACACTTACACAGAGAAAAACTCACTCACACACACAAACACACATACCCACACACAAACACACACACACACTCACTCACTCACACACACAAACAAACACACCCACACACAAACACACACATACCCAAACACACCCCCCCACACACACAAACATGCAGTTCTCCTGCTCCCACAGTGCTCTACTGTGTGCTCAGGAACACATCAGAAAATGTTGTTTATTTGTTTATTTGTTTGTTTGTTGTGCAGTGCACAGTAGCTGCGGCTGATAAGACGAA
>NC_045160.1:23863302-23875802 GCF_900700415.2 Clupea harengus
ACACATGAAGGCTGTAATTAGTCCCCTTCAGCTTTCCGCTCTAAATTAACTTTCTCCTATTTAAATCTTTGATGAGTGTTAACAATGGACGCACATTGTACAAAACATGCTGTACAAGCCCGCCGTCGACTCAGTCTGGCATAAATATATGATGTATTGCTCATGACACCATGTACCCCTTGAAGGGAAAGAAACAGACAGATGGAGAAGAGCATACATGTGCGTGCCTCTTCTTTGAGTGACAGACACAAACTCTCCATCTGTAAAAAGGAATGATGTAATGCGAAAGCCGGAGCAGCACACATCGGCAGAGAAGGTTACAGCACACCTAGGGCTGGGGATCATTCACCCGCGGATCTTCACTGTCCGTTAACGTTATTTCTAAAGTGTTTTTTTTCCGCTAATTCTCTAGGGCTAAAACCTGACATCCCCTCTCAGAATTCAACATCGAGAGTGTTGTGCTTCAAGGCCTGTGAGAATGTAGGGGGAGCCAAAAAGCAATCACAAAAAAAACAATTAAAACAAACAAAACAAAAGAAAACAACTCCAGCAGGCACTGGAAGCCTCGCTCAGCCGGGCAGCAGGTCCGCGCTGCGTTAAGAAAAGCGGACGCTGAGGAGATTGACTGACAGGTATTACTTGTCATCAGGAGCGATGATTTACAAGCAGCCGCCAGCTGCTTCAGGGTTGGCATATTGCTTTGTGACGCTCCAGTGCTCACCCACAGTGAAACCCCGCTTGTGTTTCGTCTACTTATGTTCTGTCGCTCATCCTCGGAGATGGACACTTGCTGTGTCTCTTTTTTTCTTTTCTTTTTTACTCACTTAAAGGCGCCTTTTGTTGTTCTGCAAGGGTAAGCAGAAGAATGAACCCAGCACGCTGAGACTGCCTTCCACCCCAGTCTGGAGAGGCCGTTCTCACGGAGCGACTACACATAAAAAAAAGCAGGACGAGCGCTGTCGTCTGGGCCCAACTGGCCCAGAGTTTATAAACGAATACAAAGTTTCTCGAGTGTTCCACTGACCTTCCCCGTGACCTCTGGAGTCAGCGGGGAGTTCGCGTCCCTGGCCCCGTTACCAGCAGATAACCTGCGGCACGCCTCTCCCGCTGCGCGTCACCTCGGCAACGACCCTGCTCTAATTCTCCACGTCCGTCACCATCTCGGCTATTTAATGAGGCAGCTCTCACTTTGCACACGAGAGGAACACCGTCACCATCTCAGCTATTTAATGAGGCAGCTTCCACTTTGCACACGAGAGGAACAGCTGCTCGTCTAGTGGAATGTGATCCAAAACTGTTTTTAAAAAAAGAACGGAAAAGAAAAAAGTGCCATCCTAGCAGCAAATTATAGGTGCTTTAAACATCTTTAAATGAACAGTTTGAACTATATGAATGATGTGTAATGTACTTCATTATTTATTATGCTATCCATGTCTCACGCAGTCATTGTTTATTATCTCCTATAAACTATTATAAATGTATTATAAGTTAATAACTAGTATATGACAGCAGAAAAACTAAAACAACAACAAACAACAACAGACAGGCTGCCATTGTGATAGCTATCTCATGCCAGTCTCGCACCTTCTGACCTTTTTATAATCATCCGTTTATTTCAGACCTAATTTAATCTGCCACCTCTCCACTCTGTTCCACATTTTGAAGACAACGAAACACATGAATGACGCCACTTCCTGTCTGCCTCTCTCCACTTCCTGTCTGCCTCTTTACACGTCACTGGCGTGCAGGAGCCTAGCACTGAGCAGCGGCTGCAGCGGCGGCTCTTAACGGATTATTTTTACATTATTTGTTGGCGTATCTTGGGGGTAATTACACCGCCCGAGTATTTTACAGCTTTGGAGACATGAAACATGGCTGATTGAACGGCAGATGTCCACTTCACGTTGGGAGAGATGGCTCAGGGTCTGATGGCTGATGCATTGCAGACTGCTCTCTATCCCTCTCTCTTCCCCACGATGGTCTCCCTCTTTCTTTCTCTCTTTTTGCTTTCTCTATCCATGTATCACTCCCTCCATAACTCTCTCTCTCTCTCCTTTTCTCTCTCTCACTATCACTAAAAACATCACTTTGCTTAAGTTGTCTGCCCATTGAAGGTTTTACGATCGGATTGATTTTTTATTAGATGGATATCTGACATATACCTACCCTGCGGGGGCGGGGAGGCGTAAAAAAGAGCTGACTGTTCGGAGTCTACTCAGCTGACACTTACCAATTTATAATCACATAAGTATCCTTCATTATTTTGAGTCATTTTCATTTTCTGAGGTGAGTCTTATGGGGTAATGACAACATCTTTTTTTCAGTTGTTGGCTATATATTAAGCCTGTGGCCTGTTAATTTAACCAGTAGCCTGTGGTTTGCCATAGTGAGGATTGATCTCTGATTAGACTAGAGGGCTAGCTGGTTTATTTAGTTCCAGAGATGAACGGTGAATGGTTTCTGCGGGAGAGGGTTACTCCCTCTGGTGTGTTGTAACTGTGCAGACCGTTTACATGTACAAAAAGCTCTATAACACACTAAAGGACAGGGGGAGAGCAGAAAAGCATAATAGGTCCTCTTTGAGAGAACATTACATTTACATTTACATTTAGTCATTTAGCAGACGCTTTTATCCAAAGCGACTTACATATGTGCGACTTACAATGTATACACATTTTTACATTTACACTGATGGCACACTGCACATCAGGAGCAATTAGGGGTTCAGTGTCTTGCTCAAGGACGCTTCGACAGGGAATCGAACTAGCAACCTTCTGATTACTAAACTACTTCTTTACCTCCTGTACAACTGTCGCCCCCAGAACATCATGACTATAACCTCAGAAACATGCTGCTCTCATAGACGATGAAGCAGTAGCACGCTGAGCGCAAATCAAAGGTTTACCTTCAAAATCCTCTCCCTCTTCGTGTGCTCATACTGTATACCACTGATAAACGTCCATTAGCCCAGGTGCTGAGGGGTTAACTACTATACCACAGACTACACACGAGATAATATCATCACCGATGATTCCTCCATCTCTGGCATGTCCATTACCAGTCACAAATAAATAATATCTCTGACTAGTATATGTGTAAATATGTTATAAAGGGGTCATATCTTTGACTAGTATTTGTTGTGTATTTCCCATAAAGAGGTAATATCTATGACTAATATATGTGTGCATTTCCCATAGATAAAAGGGTCATATCTCTGACTAGCATAGCATATGTTCCCATAGATGAATGGGTCATATCTCTGACTAGCATAGCATATGTTCCCATAGATAAAAGGGTCATATCTCTGACTAGCATAGCATATGTTCCCATCGATAAAAGGGTCATATCTCTGACTAGCATAGCATATGTTCCCATAGATGAAAGGGTCATATCTCTGACTAGCATAGCATATGTTCCCATAGATAAAAGGGTCATATCTCTGACTAGCATAGCATATGTTCCCATCGATAAAAGGCTTCCTCAGAGCAAGTGAATCTGGAACAGATCTGAGGTGCGTTCAAATTCAGTAAATGTTTCGAGGCGAATGTGTTTCCTTTGAACTTTTAAATTTGAAAACATTTCTACACGTTTCTAAACGTTTCCAAATTGTTTGATTTCAACTGTAACCCTAGTCCAGCATCCATGTTTGCTCGCAGAGAAACTACCCCCTCAGACCATTTGTGTGTGTTCATCGAGAACAACCTCCCCCGACCATTTGTGTGTGTTCATCGAGAACAACCTCCCCAGACTATTTGTGTGTGTTCACAGATGTTCGCAGTGAACCTCTGGTTCTGGTCTGCAATGGACCCTCTCTGCTTTACATCGATTGGGTTCCTCAGACTCACGCTCTACGGAACTATTCTCCATTACAACCAGGTGGTGTGTTCTAGCTGGTATTGGCTAATTAGGATACATATATATTGGGTGGTGGTGGCGTGATATTCATTCGTTTGTGTTTGCAAAGCAGTGTTGTGCTTTTTGCCGTTCTGTAGGGCTGGGAATATAAGGCACTCCTGCATTGATTGGACTGTTCTTCCTCCTGGGACCGTAAGAATGAATTGGCGTAATGATTTTTCTGTGGGTGGAAATATTTCTAGTGCATGGCAGGATCGCCAGTGGACAAACTCGCCCACCCCTAAAACACACACAGACACAGACACACACACACACACACCACACACCACACACTGTCTCTTATACACATACCCACAAACTCCCCCATTTTTCAAACAGCCACGCTTATAAACACACACACACACACTTCTAGTGTCAAGGGAGCATAAAGAATATATTGGGGGGGGCAATCCCTCTGCTGACACCTGAGAAAAAAGGAAAATTACACAGCCCAGAGGACCCTAACTATAGCCTTTCACACAGCAGAGCCACACATTTGAGATGATTCTCTTCATTCAAACGCTCATCAGCTCATTCGCAGGCGTTGTTTATTCTGCAGATTAATGTGTGTACCGTGGGGATTTCAAGGCCGTATAGGGACACCATGTTTTTTTAAAAGCACAGCGACATATGCAAGTGCTGTACGAGAGCAGCGACATTAGCAACCGAGGCTTAACGGCAATCTGGGAGCTGGTGATGGAAGATGTATGGACAGACGGTCCACGAGATATTACTACTAATTGACTCCCGGTGGAGTGCTCCTAATCGCCATGTCATCAAACGACACCAGATTCCCACTTCTTTGGTCAACCACTTCGCCTGTCGTTTGACTCAACAGTAAACACATTAGCGAAATGAGGGGAGTTTTTTAAGTGACGCATCATATTCTAACATCGCCTTGCGTACCCCTTCATCAGTTGAGGGCCAGTTGTTGTTGTTGTTGTTGTTGTTGTTGTTGTTTTTGTTGTGGTTGTTGCTGCTGCTGTTGCTATCCTGAACAGCCATCTCCATCAGGGCTTTAATATAGTTGTCCATTTGTTTTATCGATTTAATTTAGTGATAGGCGCAGCCCTTGCCAAACGATGCACAGCCCCATGGCAGACGGTCATTACGGTCTTGTGTGTGCGGAGCATGAGGGATTTGTTGTGGGTGTGGTGGTGATCAAACAAAAACCAGCCACATTACAATGACAATTTATTCTCATCCATCTTAATCCACATTTTGTGCATTTGGTGTAGGTCTGTGGCTTGAATAAGTGTGTGTGTGTGTGTGTGTGTGTGTGTGTGTGTGTGTGTGTGTGTGTGTCTTTCAGTTGATTGTGTATGTGCGCACTGTGTGGCTGCCGTTGATTGTGTGTGTGTGTGTGTGTGTGTGTGTGTGAGTGTGTGTGTTCAAAAGATTTATGATACTCTCACTGAGGAAAATTGCCATTCAAATATTCATACCCTGTTGATTTACTTCCTAGCATTCAGTATGTTCAGCACATCTTGCCACCACCAGTTAATAACCATTCCACAGAGAACACACACACACACTCCAGCTGTTTGGAATGCAACGTTTTGATGATCAAACATGAAGAAAAATGAGGGCAGGCTTTGGCTTGGGAACATCACCCTGAAATTAAAATCATGTCCCAATACGTCAAAGTCCAGGCCTGCAACATAACGATGCTCCGTTGTTCTCATCTGTTTTGTTGTGGTGTTGTTCTCATCTGTTTTGTTGTGGTGATTTTTTTATCTCTCTGAGGGATCAACAGCTGTCACCTCGCCCCGTCACCAGGGAAAGAGGCCCTAACGCCGGGCATCAAGAGGATTTTCTTCTTAGCTTCGACCGTAAACTCACGGCTCGAGCCGCCCCCCCCCCATCCCACCGTGGGACCAATCCACCACTGCCGCTTGGAACGGGCTAAGCCAGTTTAACCCCTCTGTGTGGCCAGCGAAGCCACGTCTCCCGCCATTTACCACAGGGGCTTGTTCGCCAAGCTGTCCGAACATCACAACTCGGATATGAAATCCAGCGCATTCACCTAATCCATGGCCTGTGACACACGCACGCACGCACGCCACGCAAAGCTGCTTAATACTTCATTTCTGGGGACATCCCACTCTCCCCCCTCCACCCTCACTCGACCCACTCAACCCCACCATGCATCCAACCCCCCCTGGCTCCATCCAACTCATGAGACCCCCCCCCCCCCCCCCTCCTCCCCTGGGCTGCAGAGCAGGACAGCCTGCAAAAGCTAAAGCTGCAATTTATTTCACTGGTGCTGACCTGGTGCAGATGTGGACAAATTGCAATACAGCACACACTGTACTTCAGGGAAATACAGAGAGAGGGAGGAATAGGAGAGAGAGAGAGAGAGAGAGAGAGAGAGAGAGAAATAGAGAGAGAGAGAAAGACAGAGAGAGACAGAGAGAGAGAGAGATACAAAGAAGATGGAGAGACAGGAGAAGGAGAAAGATAGAAAGTGGCAACATGCCATCTCCCAGAAAAATCCTTGAACTGATTTAGAGACTGAGAGTCAAGCAGAGGCTCCTCACATTTGATTAGCTTCATGCTAACAGAGCTGTGAAGCATCAGGGCAGAGTGATCATTAGCCTGGGTAAACCAGCTAACACACTCAGTCTGCTGGGGAAATGATCTGTCAGAAAAATAACAACCTGAACGCACCCTTCCCCACCACCCCCAACCACAGCCTCTTACACTACACTACCACTAACACGCGACTAACACACATCCGCAGCGAGAGCGGGAGCGGGAACATAGGCTTTTCCCTTCAGAGTGTAATACACCAAGCAGCTTAAGGATGAGACGGACAAAAGAGAAGGAAAGAAAAGGAAAAAGGAAAGAAAAGAAAATCATTATCAACAGCAACCAGAGGGGATGTGGGACTAGGAGTGTACACAGCCAGTGATGACAGCACATGTCCAATCTCATTTCTGACAGATGCCTGGAAATATGGCACGCTGCGGAGGCCAGTAGAGTGGAGTAAAGCAATCGGGAGCAGAGGGAGGGGGAGAGAGAGAGAGCGGGAGAGAGAGAGAGAGCGGGAGAGAGAGAGGGAGCGGGAGAGAGAGAGAGCGGGAGAGTAACTGGAGTAGAGTCTAGGAGAAGATAAGCGAGAAACAGAATGGGGAGTGAGGGAGAGGGAGCGGGGAAAATAGACAGAGGGAAAGAGAGGCAGAGGGAGAGAGGGAGAGCAGGAGGGTGAGAGAGAGGGATGGATGAGGGGAACCGGTGCGATGATGTGTGAAGATGTCGGTGCGGAATGAGAGAGGCGCAGGGAGTGGGAGCGGGGGCGATGTGAAAATGGGGACGGCAATTATTGGGGAGTCAGAATCAGATTAGATCAGCTCTGCGGCCGGTGTGCTATTCACTCGCTCGCTCGAGCGTGAACACTCAGGAGCTGCATTCAAACACACACACACACACACACACACACACACACACACACACACACACACACACACAATCGCACGCACATCTGTGAGCACTGTACTGCCCTGCTGTATGAAGCATATGATCACCTGATGAGTGAACTAGTGTGTGGATGAGTTTGGTCTTTGGTGTCTCACAAGCTTGCATGGGTATCTTTCATCATCATCATCATCATCATCCTCATCTTAAGGATCAAATGTAATTAATAAATCCATTTTCTAAAAGCCCCAATTTGCATCCTAAATAAAAAATGATATTGCCAAATATAAGTACCCAGTGTCACAAGAAGTATTCCTCAATTTAGTTCTAAAAGAAAACGTGACTGTAAAAAATTATATGAAAAAAAAAAAACCGGTTCCACAGGAAAATGGAAATGGATGCAAAATAATAAGGCGCCACAGAGCACCATCTGTTGTTTGGGGAAACCAGTCGCTTTCTTCACAGCTACTTAAGACGGCGATACCTCTGAACGGAACTGGAACATGTGTTAATGACCTCACTGGAGAGATCTGGGGCTGGGGCTGTGCTTATGCTAATTTCTGAAGCTTGCAAATTAGAATCGCTCCCCACGCTACGTCACGGCACAACGGACCCCGTCTGGCTCGTTCGCAAAACCGTGGTAGGTCAGGCAAATAAAGCAGAAGTTGGAAAATAAGTGAACGCGAAACTGCTGGAGGAGGAGGAGGAGGGGGCTCAAAAAGAGAAAAAGAAAACACGGCCGTTCCCAAGACGCCCGTCCGCATCGGCCCAGGCTGAGCCGGTGAGCAGGGAAGCTACACTTGGAACTTGCCGAAGCCTTTGAAGTTAATTAGACCCTGCCATGTTAAATGGGAGTGAGGTATTTAACGGAGGAGATCAATAGCAGCGTGGAGCATCGCGGCTTTTTGGCGAGGAACATGAGACCCATTCGAAATGAGCTCCTTTTTGTGCGCTGAGACTCATAAAAGTCAAATCTCATGTGCCCAGGACATATAATTAGTAACTGTGGTATTCACCAGAGCTGTATTGACACACATTGCCGCTAATAATACTGGATATGTGCATGATCGTGCATCCTCTTCTGTTCACATCTTGAAGGCATATTGTGCCACTGGGCGAGTGGGCATATTCATTGAAAGATCAAAGGGTTTCACTCTGCTTACAAATACAACATACCGTACCTTCTTTTTACAGAGCGAAAAAAAAAAAAATTCACCCAGTGCTGACAGGTTTTCAAAGAACAACACTGACAGAAAATAAACAAGATGAGCTTATTAACATTTTTTCATAACTGGCCCTTCAAAATAGAAAGCCGAAATGCAGTATTTCAAAAGGCACACCTCTTGAAAACAACCCCCCCCCCCCAAAAAAAACACAGACAATACAAACATATTTTTTTTTTAAAAGACAAAGATAGAAAGATGAGGAATCAGGATGGAAACTGTGCGGGCGTAGCCACTGGGTGGAGTAGAGTGGAGATTATGCAGGGGGATCTGTCTTCATCAGACCACTGCACAGGACCCTGGAACAGCCTGTACATAATGTCCAGGTAAGATTGATGGCACACACACCAGGGATGGCCAACTTAGTGCAAGTCACTGAGTAGGGTATGGAATCAAGTTTGTGTGTGTGTGTGTATGTGTGTGTGTGTGTATGTGTGTGTGTGTGTGTGCGTGTGCATGTGTCTGAGGGGGGGAAATATGTGTTTCTAACACCTTATCTACTTTGCAGAGAATAATCATAAGCTAAGTGATGCCTGCACACTTCACTCAGAGACAGTCAGACACATCACATCTCACTCCCTCTCTCTGAACTTCACCATCACCAAGACACAATTTACCAACATCATACAAAGATCTGACACAACGGTCTTATGTTGATCGCTATGTCTGATCCATTATAGCAGTGGATTGCTGTTGCTGTGTTCTACAGAGCAGTCTGTACCAATCCATATGTTCATTCATCCAATCAAACTAATATCTATCCATCCAGTATCCACCAGGGCTTGCTGTTTGGAGGGTTGTTCTTTTCCAGACTGACAAGCACTGCATGAAATTACAATTAAATAACTGGTGCAAACTCATACTCTCTCTCTCTCTCTCTCTCTCTCTCTCTGTGTCTCTCTCCCTCTCTCTCTCTCTCTGTCTCTCTCTCTCTCCCCCTCTCTCTCTATCTTCCCTTGCTCCTTACAAGGTATTCCTCTGCCAATTCCTGTATAAAAAAAAGAAAGAAAAAGAAAAGCTAACCTCGTCTGTACAACCCCAGTCTCTGAGTGACTGAGTAGAGCTCTATTCTGACTTCTCTAACAGGACTGCTCTCATGTGTATACCAGTGCAAACAGCATATAAACCCGTTTACTGAAAGTACATTGGTGAAGTGGGTTGAATTTGATCTACCCTATATACTGCATTGAACTTGGTTGGCTATTTGCTTGATTGATTATCTGCTGATGAACACTGCAAGCTCTTGGTGTTCTACGATCAGTAATAGTTTCAGAGTCTACTACCGCTACTACACACCACACTGCTTAGCTGTATAACCAAGTGGACAGTTTAAATATTTATGGCATCACAGAGTTGCATGATCATAATTCTATATTTCTTACCACTGTTACCATGTAAACCTCAGAAATCATAAAAAGCGGCGCAGAAACACGCTCATGTCATATTTGAAAAATATGACAACGCCTTGCTAAAATCCTCTGTGTAAATAAGAACACATTTTATGTGATATACTGGCACATCAGCCACTGACAGCGCATTGTAGGAGGGAGGACGAGAAGCGGGTTTAATTCGCGTCATTAACGGACAGCCGACCCAGCTCGGTATACGAGAGAGCAGCCATGAACTTTTGAGGATACAGTGTTCTTACTCTTGGCTGCAAAAAAAAAAGCGCTATTCATATCCGCCTCCGACCACTTTAGAAGGAGATGCGCCGGAACATCTGTGACCGAAGATCAAGGGGCAGCTTTCTGCGGGGAAACCCTGGCAGCAGTTTTCCATTCCCAACCATAAACTTTCATCATATCACATCCTACAGCGATGTTTTAAATGTGTAAACTCGTGGATAATTTTAGCCTGTGAAGCACACGTAGAGTGATTCATTTTAAAACGAAGGAACAAAGCTAAAGAGTCTTTCTTTGCCTATTTTTCAACAAGAAAACTAAGAGTAACCCCTTAATTAAAATCACATTTCATAATGTGAACCCCGTTTATTAGCAGACTTGGTTCGACTAGCATCTGCTGCTGTGTTAAACTGGACGCGCTGTTTTTGTTGAAAAAGTAAAAAGATACTGTCGTCAATCAACACTCACTGTCATCTTAATCGTTCCAATTCATCAACCTTAGCCCTCGGAATAAATCGTCAAATACATGAAAAAACTACTTATCATCAGGCTGTTATACACATATGGGACTAAATCCTTCCTTATGGGCAACGCAGAGACACGCTTTACTCTTTTTAGAGTTCAGTGACAATCAAATTCATGTCGGTGCGCACACCCAACTTAAAGTGGCGTATGAATGTAGTATTCGCAGTAGATTTGCGGCATCCAACTCGGTGACGATAAAGTCCATCCGTAGTATTTCTCATCGACGTTGAGTAGTGTCCGCTTTGCGTTTGTGTTTTAAAGGATTCCGAGTATTTTTTGGCGCGTACTGTTTTCTGTTGCAGCCTGTTATGAATATAGTCGCACTCGGTTGTTTCGTGGGCAGTTCCTTGCGCCCGTACATAATAGCGCATTTATAAAACCAAAAGGGTACCTACCTCACTCATGTTTTTTTTTGCTGTGGTGCCGGAGACACAGGGATTTCCAACGCCTATCAGGAGTTAACAGTCGTGTATTTCACAGTGTCTGACCATCAACGGGGAAGCTTTATAAAGTGTTAAGACCAACTCCTCAATGGCATCACGTTCCCACTAAACCAATAGGAGAGCCGTCGGCAAATTTGGCTCTCCAAGTCACCACCCTTCTCTTTAAAATATTCATAGACTCTCACTTATCCCTTTTCATCACGTTTTAAACCCCCTATGCCTTATTTTGGCATTGCAGTTTCTGTTTAGAACATAATCTATGTGGACTTTATTCGGCTTCGTGAGGCGCAAATGTCACTATTTTGCTATTGCAATACACCGTGGCTACACTCCATTGATTTCCAACTTGTTCTTTCTCCTAAACATATGCAGTGTTTCCATTGCAATATGTATCAGGAATATGATATGCGTGTATATAATCGTGGGGGGAAACCCCCATTTTTTTAACTGCCTTCACACTCGCACACGCAGGGTTGCTCAATGTTCCGTCCGCACACTAAGCTTGCCGTCGAAATGTTATGATTAATGGCGCAACTGATTCTCGTGGTCTCAGATCTACTACAGTGCTAAGTAACGTGCTACGCGCTACAAGAAGGCAATTAGATTACAGATGGACTCATCATTAAATGTTGCAAATGGCAGAGTAAGTCTGGATTGGAGTGGCATAAGGGCTCTGGCTTTCTTTCCCTTGAAACACTGCGCAAATTGATGAGGTTTTTGTTACCCCCTACTTGCTGACAGAAGTAATTCTCTCCCTCTAGTTCTCTCTTTTCAGATATGTCATTTTCCTGTAGGTGTAATGGTTTTTTTGACAGCAGCATTGGGGGGGGGGGGGGGGGGGGTCAAAAAGGGGTAGTCTTCAAAACATCAGCAGTCTTGGAAGAGAGAGGTTCGAGGGGCCAGGGAAACCAAATGTTTAAAAAAGGAAACCATTTGAAGTCAGTCGTGCTCAAGGCAGTGTAGGAAGGCACTCAAGCCTAGTTTCTGGTGTTTTCTTCTCCGCGAGCCAATTAATTCCTGGAGGAGGGTGCGCAGATGGTCGGAAGAAAGGCTCCACGAGTGTCTGCGGTGGATCCTCTGTGAAGGGGCAGCAGCATCGCCTCACAAACTCTCCTCATTTAAAGATAACACTCCCACAAGTATGCCCCAGCCACAGGCACTGTGTGTGTGTGTGTGTGTGTGTGTGTGTGTGTGCGTGTGCGTGTGCGTGCGCCTGCATGTGTGTGCGTGTATGTGTGTGTGTGTGTGTGTGTGTGTGTGCGTGTGTGCGTGTTTGTGTGTGTGTGTGTGAGTGTGTATGTGTGTGTGTGTGAGAGTGTGTATGTGTGTGTCTCCCTGCATCCGTGTCTGTGTGTGTGTATGTGAGAGAGAAAGAG
>NC_045160.1:23880802-23890802 GCF_900700415.2 Clupea harengus
GGTCCATGGTGTCAGGAGGGCCTGCGGGACGTTCTCAGGGTTCCCAGGATGCAGCAGCGGGGAGCGAGTCCTGCCGCGTGTCTCGCTACATCAGCTAGCGCGCTTTAAGACAGCGGCAGCGCTGGGAAGACACATGCAGCGAGCAGCAGCACAGCCTCCCAGAGACAGAGCTATTTTAAGGCTCTCTCTCTCTCTCTCTCCAGCGCTCTCTGTTTCTCTCACTCCATCTCTCTCTATGCTCCCTTCACACTGTATCTCTCTCTCTCTTACACACACACACACACACACACACACACACACACATACATATACTCTAGCTCACCGTTTCTCTTGCACTCTGTCTTTTTTCCTCTCGCTCTGTATTTCTCTGCTTCTCTCCATCTCTCTTTCTCTCTCTGCATCTATCCATCTCTCTTTCTCTCTCTGCTTCTCTCAATCTCTCTTTCTCTCTGCTTCTCTCCATCTCTCTTTCTCTCTCTGCTTCTCTCCATCTCTCTTTCTTTCTCTGCTTCTCTCCATCTCTCTTTCTTTCTCTGCTGCTCTCCATCTCTCGTTCTCTCTCTGCTTCTCTCCATCTCTCTGTCTTCCTCTGCTCCTCTTACAATCTTATTTCTCCCTTTGTTATCGCTCTCTCCCCATCGCTCTTCTCCTCTCTTTCTGTCTCCCTCTCTCCCTCTCCTCAGTCTGACCCCCCCACCCCCTCACCCCACCCCACCCCCCCATCCCCTCACCCCACCCCATCCCCTCACCCCACCCCCACCCCCACCACCCTCACCCCCACCCCCCCACCACCCTCATTTATTGCCCCGTCTACCCCCACCACCCATTCACAATGCTCACTTGGTGGAGCGGTTTTCGGCCGCGTCGCCTCTCGAGAACTCCCTGTGTCACCGCGAGTGGAAGTGATCGCCTTAACAACTGCTCGCCCCGCTCGCCGCTCCTTAATGAGAGGCGAGATCCGGTTTTCCCTTCCACATCAAACGCTTCTCTCCCGGCCGACTTAAGAGGACGCGTTCTTAATAGGATGCATGTGAAAGCCCAACCACCATGCCGTCCAGGCACAGATAACAAGCGCTGATGTCTCTGAAACATCAGCGGCGGATAATCAGCCTTAGCCTTCCACATTCAGAATCAATGAGGCCCTAGCGTAGCACGGCCCAGCTACTGATGCACAGGGCTGGGACATTACATATTCACCTCATAACAGGCTTGAGCCACACGTATTCACTTCATAAACCGCTGAATAGAAAATAAATGAGCTGTCCTGTGAGATGAGACATCATTAAAAAGGTAATAGCGATAGCTGTGCTTGTCATGTAAATGAATAGAGTTGATGCACGAACACTCTCCGTATGAACTAGGAAAGTTCTTCGTTGTTTTCACTGTTATCAATACATGACTTGGCCGCCGATGCAGCGGTTGATTTATTTCTGAGTAGTCTGCATGATAGTTTGGGGTCTTCATAGTCAACCACTCTGTTTATACTTTCGTTAACCTTTAAAAACACATTCTTAAATCCCCTCTCTCAAAACAACCCACTTATTTTGTGCATAGTAATCTGCCATGAAGAATTGGATTTTGTTTTCAGAATAATACTTCAGCCTCTATGGTCTATTTTGCGGTGGGTAAACCTATTGAAACGCTATTCAAATTTCGAATAAAAATCTTTAGCGTAGGAACTTTGCAACTGCCACCCAGCCAGAGGAAAAAAGGCTCACTTTGCGGTGTGTTTAGACACAATCCACCCAGGGTTTCATAAAAAAAAATCACTTCAGTATATTCAAGCCTTTGTTTGTGCCTTTAACCCAAAATAAAATATCTACTGTACCTACCCTCTACTGTACAGACAGCCATCGCACACACATCCATGTAACCAGCAGAACGCCATGTTAAATCAACCTGTGCTCACCGAGGGACCTAATGCAAAATTGAACACGATAGCAGGCAGAAATAGCTTCCTATTGTCTTACAGAGGGTTAGCGTACCTTGAGGAGCCTTTTAGTCGCGCGTTCTTAGCGCAGCCGGAGAGTCGGAGAGCCATGAGAAGTGTTCTCTAAGAGAGTGGATGGCACTGTGTAGGTGAGCAGCAAATGCATTTAGTCCCCTTAAGAGTTCTCGGTTGTACATTTTTAATGTGAGTGATTTTTTTATTTCACAAATACTGACAGAGTACAGTGTTTATGGGTGAGGTCACACAAGGTCACGAGGAGATGGACCCAGTCAGGTAGGATAGGAGTGAAATGAACGCCCATGAAATCAACCAACAGTGAATGATCTTTTCATGTCTTCATAACACCATTCACTCATATTGATTTTTTATTTCCATGACTCATTCATTTAGTTGTTCTTCCATCAATGTACACTCATACAAACCTTACTGGTTTTATTCATTCATTCATGGATTCACTCATTCACTCACAACAGTTTGCTGTAAAATGATTTGTTATGGGAGCCTGGTATCTGAAATCCATAACTTTAAGTGAGTAGTCACTGCGCTCCTTTATAAGAACAGATTACAACAAAAAAAATATCATAAATCAGTAGGTGCCTCTTTGAAACACATGTTTAGATTGGGGTTGTAGATGATGGAATCTATTACCTGCTGCTGAATGAGACGAAGCTCCCCCATTATGTGCTGCTGTTTGCTCTCGCTAGCAACACAGAGAGAGAGAGTAACAAAAGAAAGTGTCAGCCTGTTTGACATGCAATTATAGAGCTGAAACAACTGCAGTGGGTTTTTGTCGAATTTTGATTGTTTTTTTAAAAGGACTTGCCCCAAATTACTTCCAAAATCAAACAAAGGTAATATTGAGGTGACAAGTGAAAAAGGCCAAGAGTGTTGGTATCACATATCCTTCTGGGAAACGTAGGCCTTTTCTGTTACTTTACTTTGACTTTATGTAGGCTTTGTGCCAGAATACCATCCACATTAACTGGATGCTGATTGCATTCAACTACACCTAAATCTATTGTAAACAAGCAAGTGTGAGATTGTGGCCAGCAGCATTTACAAGCAGTTTCATCAATGGATTTTTCTCCGCGTGTATTTGTTTCCAGTGCCCTTACTAGCATGCAATCACCTGAGCTGAATCGAAAACCTCATTGGAAGCAGCAGTGTTTTTTTTTTTGCAGTCCATCGCGTACCGAAGCGAAAGGGAGGGAGAGAGCAATAACAAAGGACTGCTGAGGGATGTCCCAGAGAGACCACCACCATGTGCTGCGGGATCCGAGCTGCTAGTCAACAGGACGAGATGAAAGAGAAACGAAGCCCCGTGTTTAATTACAGCACGGCTCGCCGAGAGGACGTCGGGCGCCTCGGCCATCCCAATTACCGCATTCAAAACCTGCTCCGGCAGATTACTTTAAGCTGGTTTGTAAGGAGTGTGAAACTGCTGAGGGAAGCAGCGCGCCCAGGCCTGCGCAGAGCCGCTCTGAGTGGGAGGGCTAAATTACTTGTGGCGTATCAATAGCCATTAGCAGAAAGCCATTAACCGTCGCCGCTTCTCTCCGCCCGACTTGACAATCGCATGTCCGCGGCTCGGGAGAACAACTGCAGAGGTGCAAGATAATACGTACAGTTTCTTCTACCGACATGTTCGAGTTTTCACCGCCTTAAAGCTCCGCATCGTCTGCAGAATGGGAATGCGAAGGTTTTTTGGGGGCTTATTAGTGTCTCCAAGCCATCCATCCTCTCGTAATTCGTTCATTCGTTTTGTCATTTACTTATCTATTCCATCCATTCACTCGTTTATTTCTTCACTCACTCACTCCCTCACTCCCTCACTCACTCACTCACTCCCTCACTCACTCCCTCACTCCCTCACTCACTCACTCACTCCCTCACTCACTCCCTCACTCCCTCACTCACTCACTCACTCACTCACTCACTCCCTCACTCCCTCACTCCCTCACTCACTCACTCACTCACTCACTCACTCACTCACTCCCTCACTCACTCACTCCCTCACTCACTCCCTCACTCCCTCACTCACTCACTCACTCCCTCACTCACTCCCTCACTCCCTCACTCACTCACTCACTCACTCACTCACTCCCTCACTCACTCACTCACTCCCTCCCTCACTCACTCACTCCCTCACTCACTCCCTCACTCACTCACTCACTCCCTCACTCCCTCACTCCCTCACTCACTCACTCCCTCACTCCCTCACTCCCTCACTCACTCACTCCCTCACTCACTCACTCCCTCACTCACTCCCTCACTCCCTCACTCACTCACTCACTCCCTCACTCACTCCCTCACTCCCTCACTCACTCACTCACTCACTCACTCCATCACTCACTCACTCACTCCCTCACTCACTCACTCACTCACTCCCTCCCTCACTCACTCACTCACTCACTCACTCACTCACTCACTCCCTCACTCACTCACTCACTCACTCACTCCCTCACTCCCTCACTCACTCACTCACTCACTCACTCACTCACTCCCTCACTCACTCACTCCCTCACTCCCTCACTCACTCACTCACTCCCTCACTCACTCACTCACTCACTCCCTCCCTCACTCACTCACTCACTCACTCACTCCCTCACTCACTCACTCACTCACTCACTCCCTCACTCCCTCACTCACTCACTCACTCACTCCCTCCCTCACTCCCTCCCTCACTCACTCCCTCACTCACTCCCTCACTCACTCCCTCACTCACTCCCTCACTCACAGTCATTTACTTATCTATTCCATCCATTCACTCGTTTATTTCTTCACTCACTCACTCCCTCCCTCACTCACTCACTCACTCACTCACTCCCTCACTCACAGTCATTTACTCATTCATTCATCCACTCAATCATGTGTCATTACTGTGTTGTTGACATATATGGGTTTTGCCCCTACGTACATGGAGGACACAGTCTTGGGATTTCATGGTGATGTCAGGGCACCGGGGGAGCACAGAGGCCTTGGCAGAGGTGGCTGTGTGCCAGAGGGGGCTCACCTAATGCATGCAAATTGGCCATTTAGCCATGTGCACACAGCAGAGAGCGCTGCGCTGATGAGCTCCAGAGGTCTGGCTCCACACCCCCCCCACCCCCCCGAGGTCCTAAATGGCCATAAATGGTATGAAGTCAGGGTCTCCTCCCGTAACAAACCCTGCAGCCGGGCAGACCCCTGAGAAGAACCCGGGAGAGGCCCTCGCAGAGGTGAGAAGGTCCAGTTGGAGAGTATATACACACACACACACTCACACAAACACACACACACACACACGCGCGTGAAATCAGGCTTCCTCAGAGGTTATGCCATTTCAATCGAGCGCAACACTGACTAATTTTACCCTCCACTGCTCCATCGACTGAAGAGTCCCGTTGATTAGCGGCAGCAGCAGCTGATGAAGAGCTTTTGAAATAATAATAATTAAAACGAAAACGGTGTGCTCTTTGCCCTCTATTCCCTTATTTGTACTGGTGCCTGGTTTTCACGTCTGCAGTTTCTCCCAGGGTTAGTCTTGGTAGCGTGCCAGGGACCGTTTCAGGGGCTTATTTTTCAATTAGCATTTACGGCACATCACAGGGATCTTTTTATTGAGCAATTGCCGTGGAAAAAGTATTGAAGTGCCATCAAAGTAAATGTCGGATAGCTCGGTGTTGCCGGGGTACGGAGTTATATTTAGAAATTAATTTGAAAAGTAATGCTGAGGCAGATTTGGGGCTGAAGTGTAACACAAGCAGAAGGCTTTAAGCACTTAACAGAGTTTGGCTCCAACAAACGTGATCAGAGGGAGACCAGACCAGAGGTATTCTCTGCACCCCAGTCCTGTACTTTACAGTCTAGCACACCATATTCTCCAGCATCCAACAGATACAACATGGAGAATGGACACTACAGTCCTCTACTTTACAGTCTAGCACACTGTTACATTCACACACCATATTCTCCAGCATCCAACAGATACAAAGTCAAGTCAAAAAACATCTACGCAGTAAACGGCATACAAGATACAAAAATAGCATATAACATTATAACATATAACATATAACAAGTAATAACAATTTTTTTTTTAAAAAGGGCTAGCAGCAGTTTACAGGGTGTGAGGAATATTAAATTAAATTAAATTAAAAATATGTGCATATATATGTAGTAAGTGTAGTTGTATGAGTGGGGAGCAGAAAGTACATGGTGATGGCGACTGTTCAGTGGGTCAATGTTGCTGATTCCGAAGCCTTACGGCCTGGGGGAAAAAGCTGTTTGTGAGTCTGGTAGTTCGTGCTCGGATGCTCCGGTAACGTCTACCAGACGGCAGCACAGAACTTGGAGAATGGACCCTCCAGGTGTAGCTACTCTGTATTCTCTGTTTCCTCCCCACCCCCTGATGGTACCAACTCTCAAACAAGTCTAGTCAGCCACGCTCAAGGGTAATTATGTTTCACACAAATAATAATACACACTTTCAGACAGCCCACCAGATATCCACCCTGATGTGTGTGATTGTCAGGGAACATCAGCCAACAGTTTGGTGGAAAAGTGATGCTTCTGTCTGGTCATGCTTCTTATTAGATATTCTTGTTAAAGTGTGTGTACTTTAGTGATAAAGAATATCTTGGGCTTCCCAAGTAAGTAATTATCATTGCATGCCACTAACTTTAACCCTGAATCAAACCGTCACCTTTACTCCAAGTGCACCTTGCAACAATATGAACTATGTTAAAAACAACATTGTTCTAATACATTCATTAAGCCCAAGTACACAGTATATAAGGACACTTAATATCTAGTGGGATCAGAGGATTCATTTTCCAAGAATAACCCTTCTTATTATCCGGTATAGCAAAAGACTTTCTCTCCTTTAAACTGTCATCATTAAAGTATATCACTATACTGACTATTTGCAGGAGGTATGACTCTTATTTCAAATTTGTCTCTAATCCCAACAAATGTATGTGCCAACAGAAGGTACTAATGTTGAAACATGGATAATATTTTATCTAGAAGCTGTCCGTATTTTTCAGTGGATGTCGATAAAAGCACCTTCCACATGAATACGTGCAAACAAGATATAATATACACTGTGTCTGAACTTACAATTACTTTCACATACACACACACACACCTGCAGATACACACACAGAGAGATACACACACACCTGCAGATACACACACACAGAGATAGACGCACACAAGATATGATATACACTGTGTCTGAACTTACAATTACTTTCACACACACACACACACACACACACACACACACACAAACACTCACACACACACACACACACACCTGCAGATACACCCACACAGAGATACAATAACTTTCCTGTTTGTGCACTGCTGTTAGTCTGAACTAAGATGATGAATCGTAAATATATAAATAAACAAAATAAATGTTCAAAAGCAGCTTTACCTCTCGATAAGACTGAACCAGATATAACTTTAGTGTTTTGGTTTACCTGGGAAAACATCTCTCTGTAATACCCTCTTTATTCGCTGAGCTAGAAAAATAAAGTTGAATCCTTGAAGCAAACACACATTTTGTGTGTCTGTCTTTGTGTCTCGTACTGAGTGCATAATTCTCCTGCAGCTCTCACTTTCCCTTTTATGACACGAGCCAGCCAGCCGGTCCAGCGAATTTGCGCTTGTGTTGAAGACAGGAACTTTTAAGACACAGACTGTAAAGGTTCCTGTTAGGAGATATTAAATTACGGCCGGCACTCTGCCAAATAAAAGAGCTATATATAGGAACTAATCCCTCCCTACGATACATAATTCCCCCTGGGTAGGTACGGGTAATTGAGTAAGGTGTTGCCCCGCTGATTATAGGAGTTTCTACAGGGCTTCCATCCACTTAGGGTCTCTGTGATACACCAGCACATACCCCCCCCCCCCGACCCCCGACCCACCCAGCCAAAAAAGGGAGAAATCAAAGTCTGCCCCATCTCTGATGAGATAGAGAGGGGCTTTGGTTTTGCTTTGTATTTGCTTTGAAGCACAGAAGGGGGTTTTCTCAAGACCATAAACACACGGTGTGGCCTAAGCCTATCCGCAAGCAGCGTGAGATTATATCAGTGGGCTTCGCCTGTGATAGCTCTTCTCCTGAAGGTCCTTCTGCTCAGCTCAGTAAACACATGCACACACACAAGCGCGCACACACACACACACACACACACACACACACACACACACACACGCACAGAAAGATGCACAAGCACACAGATATACAGACATACACACACACACACACACACACACATACACACACACACACACACACACACACACATACACTCACACAGAAGTCCTCAGATGAAAGACTTCTTCAGACAGACACACATATCACACACACACACCTGCAGATACACAAACACACAGAGATACACAAACACACAGAAATACACACACACACACAGAGATACACAAACACACAAACACACAGAGATACACACACACACACAGAGATACACAAACACACAAAAGCAGTCAGATGAAAGACTACATGGGAGAGATCAGGACTGCATAAAACAAAACAACATGGTGAAGTCTTATGCCAGTGGCTTTTCACAGACTGGGGCACATCTCTATTATCTCTCTGGTGTCGAACTCTATTTGCTGTTGTTGGCAAATCCCATGAAGTGAGCTGATGCGTTTGTTTGCAGTAAAATTCACTTGACACAAGAAAGCCAAAGAGCTCTGATCGCAAAACTACCAGCCTTAACCAAGATGGGGTTTTTTCTTGAACACTTTTTAGCGCTGGTGTCATTGTTGCTATAGATTTTAGTTATGGGTTTTTTGGTCAATATACTGGGGCACTGACATTCACCCTGCCACTGGTCCTCCGTTGTGTGCTCAGTTGACCCCTGAGTTTATTGATTGATTTAGAAGTCAGTTCCTGTTTCTGCTCTTATAGCTTCTGTGTCAAAACAGCATGTGTGATTGATTGTGTTTGTGTTCACCGTTGTGTATATGATTACGTCAGGCATACTATGGCAGTGTGTGTCTGCCAGATTCTTTGCAATCTCCAAAGTCATTGTTCACATCATGCAGTGGCGTTATTTAGCATCACACCACAGGGATGAAATACTCTTTTTCGATTGGATGGCAGCTATCCCATTTGTTTATATGTTTAAACAAAAGCATGAAAATGATGTGCTTAGAACACTGAGGATCTGAGGGGTCTGAGGATGGCCTTCGAGGTGTCCCAATATCCAAAAATAATGGAGTTTGTGGAGAGAACTCTTCACCTCTGTCCTGTTCTTCATTTTCACACAACTTCACTCACTTCTTTCATCGCTGATGTAGGACTGGGCATTAGAATTGCTTGCTAGAATGCCAGCAAACTTAGACTCCAACTGACTTAAACTGTACTTTTTTATCCTGTTTGGATGGCAGCAGCTTATTGCAAGTTTAATTGTCCAATCCTGTGATTGGTCTGCTTTTCCTCTGGTCTCTTCTGAGAGAACCCATCTCCGAGGACAGCAAGAACTTTTGAATCTAGTGAGTTCAACTGTTTGTAATGAATAATGGACACTGTCACTCACACAGCCTAGGCACTGCCCCTCTCCCTCTCCCTCTCCCTCTCCTTGCCTGCGATCCAACCCAAGGGCTCGACACAAAACACAACTCACACACAACCCACGGACGGGGCCTGTCAAACTAATGACTGGACGAGCTGTTACCCCCTCAAATGCCCATGCTTTTGGCTTGTGGGTGCCAGCTGAACAGATGGAAATTGCCTCTGAGATAACGCGACCCGGATTCTGCACGGTTCTGGTCCGGATTTGGCCCAGCGTCAGTACGGCTTCGGGCCAGAGAGAGCTGCTCGCTGATTGGCCACGCATATGGAAGCAGCCTGGTAGATGCGCACTGAACAGCGTTGTGGCGTTAACTGAGTGGCTGACCTGCTGAAGGGAACGGTCACTGAACCGGTCACCATGACAGCAAGGTTCAGGAGGATGCAGATGGTTAGCAGAAAATGGAATTATAGAATTATAGAATTATAGAAGTATTCTAGAAGTTGGCTTACAGATGATGAATCAA
>NC_045160.1:23895802-23908302 GCF_900700415.2 Clupea harengus
GATCTCCTCATCACAGTGATATGGTTACATAAACACAGGCTGTGAGCGGCACCTGAGAGACAGGATGTAACGTGATCCAGCTCACTCAAGAAAGCCGGAGAAATGGATGGAGACAGAGAAAGAGGGTGATGAACAGTAAGAGAGAGAGAGAGAGAGAGGGAATTAAAAAGAGATAATTCAAAGACAGAGAGAGAGAGGAATACTACAACAGAATCGGAGGCAAAGTGGAACGTGGAGACAAGTGGAGGTAGAAAGAGATTGTAGGAGATGGAGAGATCAGGATGGAGAAGAAATTAGAGAAAGAGGCAGAGAGAGGGGGGGGGGGCAGAGAGATACAGGGAGGGTGGTAGATAGGGAGAGATGGAGAGAAAGAAGAAAAGAAAAATTAAATGTTCTGACATCTCAGAAAGAGAGGAGGGGCGAAGAGAGAAGGATAGAGAGGGGTAGTGAAGAAAGAGGCAGACCAAAATACTGAAGGAGAGGGGAGGGAAGGGAGAAAAGGACACAGAGAGAAAAAGACAGGGAGAGAAACTGAGGGGGTGTGAATTTCATGGCAGCCGTGCAGGAATCTGGACAGGCTTGCTAAAGTGAGGTGAGCACCCTGAAGCGCTCATGGTCCGTCTGACATCAACACACAGCAGGTGAAATGCATCTCATATTCCACACGAGGCTCGGGGAAGCTAACTCCAGCCTGGAAAAGTGGACACACAGAAAACGGGTTCACGTAATCGGCCCTCTCATATCGCAACAGCTTTTCTGTGCAGCCTACCAGGGGTGACTTTTATTTATTTATCAGCTGGCAGTTTGACGGTTGAGAAGCTCGCCTGAAAAACAGGGGCTGAAAAGCTGAAAGGGGAGAAGGAGGGAAGAGTATCCTCGGTGCACACACACTCACACACACACACACACACACACACACACACACAGGCAGACACACACACACACACACACACTCACACACACACACACACAGGGAGACACACACACACTCAAAAGAAAAGAAACTGCATGCCTGTCAAAGCAGGGATTTTTTTTCCCTGAATACCATCCTGTCCTTTTGGGGTCAAATGATGGATTGAATAATTCTCTCAGGGGGGGGTGTTCTGTTGGTGGAGTGCCAGGGGATCACTTGCCGTTTGTTGACATTTAATAAGGAAAAAAAAAACTTGCTGTAATATTATTTAATCGAATTTAGATGGCTGCCCAGGGATTGTGATGGAGAAGAGCAAGAGAGAGAGACAGAGAGAGAGAGAGACAGAGAGAGAGAATGAGACAGAGAGACAGAGAGAGAGAGAGAGAGAGGGACAGACAGAGAGAGAGCGCGCGAGAGAGAGAGAGAGAGAGAAACAGACAGACAGAGAGACAGACAGACAGACAGACAGAGAGAGAGGGGGGGAGACAGACAGAGAGAGAGACAGAGAGAGAGAATGAGACAGAGAGACAGAGAGAGAGAGAGAGAGAGAGGGACAGACAGAGAGAGAGTGAGAGAGAGAGAGAGAGAGAGAGAGAGAAACAGACAGAGAGAGAGAGACAGACAGACAGACAGAGAGAGAGAGAGGGGGAGAGACAGACAGAGAGAGAGACAGAGTGAGAGAGACTCTTAGTGACAGATAAACTATTTGACCAGACCTCCTCCATTTAGATGTGGCATCACCATTCTTAGCATCCCCCCCTTGGGATCAAGCGGGACTCAAGGACAGCTTGAGTGAAAAGACCCGTTTTGTTTCACAATCCACGCGGATCAGGTCCAACAAAGTTAGTAAAGTACACAAAGGGCAAAGTGGTGTACTTCTAAACATTGCACAGACACATTTGTAGACATGTAATATGCAAACAATGTGAATAGCATAGTGTAACTGTAAGGTTTCTGTCTAAAGCTAGTGTGCTATTGCTAACTAGCTAAAAGGCACAGACAGCAGCCTTGCCTTGACCTGATAAAACCAAACTAATGACAGTAAAATGGTGACGAACCTACATATTGTTGCTTTAATTATCTAAATAGCTAGATAAATAATCCTACTTGGTTTTCCCTTTCTTTCCCCTTTGCGAACACACCCAGAAGCTTACTTCAGAAGTTTATTGTGTTTACAGTCGTTGTTTGGCAGTGTGAGGTGCCCATGTTTAAAACCAGGTCTCCCCGCAAATTTGCTCAGGACACAGCTTGATGCTCATCATATCCTGCGGTTTCTCAGAGGTGTAAAAAGTACTGAAATGTTGTACTCAAGTAAAAGTACAATTACTTTGATTAAATTTTACTTAAGTACAAGTAAAATTACCCATCTAAAAATCTACTCAAGTAAAAGTAAAAAGTAGTTCATTTAAAATGTACTTTAAGTAAAAGTTACTTAGTTACTTTCAACAACTTGATGGGGGCCGCTCCTATATAGTGAAAAAAAGGACAAGGGGTCATAAATCCAATACAAAAACTAGTTATTTTTTATTAAAGGAGAATCTTTAGAAATATAAGTGCAATGACATTAAACATGTCAACACAACATTTAAGAACTTTTGGGAGGACATGTCAAGACATGACAGCTAAAATAAAAAGTTAAAATACCGCTGCCCCACTTAAACTTTGGTTACTTTACTTGTGTCCACCTTTAGAGCATTAGTCTACAAACTTCTTGTTGAGTTTGAGCAGCAGCTGATTTTCAAGATGAGTAGAGTTCATCCGGGCTAGCTTTGCATTGAACAGCAATCCAGCACAGCTGAGTCGCTCGCACGCGGCCGAGGCAGGTAGGCCAGTATTGAGTTTCAGGGACAGTTTTTTGATATTCTGAAAGGCGTTCAGCAGATCCATATTGACTGAGACACAGGCTAGGTACCCTTCTAACTCCCCTGTACCTTCTGGACTTCATTGAGGAAAATAAATCATCTTCATCTGATGAATGTTGTCCAACTTGCTCCAGCCTCCAACATCCGGTCAAGGTGTTGTCTGACATAGACTAGACCTGTAGAATGACAAACAACATTTCTGACAATTAAGTATTGAGCTGCCATCAAGATTCAAGAGTGCATCATAACACAGAAATAGCTATAAATAGCTACTTGAGATGACAGACCTACAGTATACAGAATTATAGCATTATTTTCTATATCTACATGCATCACAATTCATAATCCTCAATTCTTGCTAACCGAGACCCCTTAGCATGAACATGAAAGACGTGCACGTTGCAAAGCCACCACTTATCGTTATCAATATCTGACTAAACATCGTGATAAATTGCAGATAACGACATACACATTGACCCAACTGTCTGAAAACGATGGTGTGCGCATATACATTGTTCTGTTTCAAGGCATGGGAGGCAGCCAAATGATTAGCCTAATATCAGTTTATGTGGTGTATTTCATTGCTGATGACTGATCTGCAGTTTTTAACACAATATGAGAGACTGAACATAATAATTCTATGACCTGAAACGAATGGAAGACAGGAATGGTATTATTAGTCTATTGGATGACCGCTGTCGACGTTAGCATACTCAGGTCGGTTGCAAGTGCTAGCCAAAATTAGGCTACTACCTACTAGTGCCATGAAACGCATATTTTGCTTAATGGAGCAAAGCTAACTAAATGACAAAAACGCTGTCTGAACTACTAATGGAAAGGGACAAATACTGTACTTACCAACACATGCTTGCGCAGATTTGAAGATGAATTTGTATAAGCAGAAAGTTCTGACTGACGGATTAGGCACAGTTTACACAGCATATAGCTGTTGCCTCTTTTACGTTGGAAGGCAAACTGCTTGCTGAGATGTGGCCACGGGTTTTCTTCATCTTCTTTAATTTCAACTGGCGGAAAGTTCGGTGCTTCAGCTTGTTGGTGGTCCGCAGCTTGTTGGTAGTCCGCACTATCATCTTCCTCCATATCTATCTCTCGTGACTCGGCACCGTACTGGTGCCTTGCATCGACTCCATCATCCACTCTATGCAGCATCCACCACTGCAGTGAGCATTGTGGTGCGCGATTCCTGCCTTGAACTATGTTTTTTTTTTTTTACTCAGTAACGGATGTAATTTCCAATGTAGCGAAGTACAATACTTCAGTCAAAATCTACTTAAGTAAAAGTAAAATTACCGATTTAAAAAACTACTTTAAAATTACAAAGTACACAAAAAAACTACTCAATTACAGTAACGTGAGTAAAAGTAATTCGTTACTTTACACCTCTGGGTTTCATATTGATGCACAGTGTGTGTGTGTGTTTGTGTGTGTGTGTGTGTGTCCGCGTGGTCTGTTGGCATTTTCCTGGCCCAGACACTGATGCAGCATGTGAGCCTGCCCCGCTGCTCCAGTTACATGTCACCTAATACACACAATGCGTTCTTTTTTATTGACAATAAACACATCTGTCCTCAAAATCACAGTCTTCCAATCCGTGTGCAATCCAGACCACTGGCCTACAGTGTCCAGACCCAGTAACATGAGGATTACTATTGCTATCGACTCCCAGCACAATGCCGTGACTGACAGACCTGTACTCCAGCGGGGGATGCAGCTCGCTGAGGGATGACATCAATATCAGCGCAGGCCGATGGTGAACAATAGTGATGCTGAAAGCATCAACGGGGAGCACAGCACAGGCCGATGGTGAACAATAGTGATGCTGAAAGCATTTCATGGGCAGCGCAGCAGGAGGATCTGTTTGCGTCACTTAATGGATGTCGTGGATTTCAGAGGATTGATTTATTAATTTCATTAATGCTAGGGTTATTTGAATGGTGTCTGTAGTTTACGTTTGATGTATCAAGTTTTTTTCTTATTATTATTCTTTGCTTAAGGATTGCTTGTGTTGTGTTATCCTCTGAGTACCCGGCCAAAGAGCTTGCTCCGAGTTAACGTCCCTGAATTTAAGAACTTCATGGAGAGTTTTGGATACTTTGGACACTTATCTCCCAGAATGCAGCAGATTTGGCAAGGAGGTACGAAGGAAGCGGTTCCTGTCCCATAAAAGGGGCCGTTAGCCCGCTGCACGACCTCTCTCAGAGCCGTAACAAGTACCTAATACCCGAAACTGCTGGGTGCTGCTTGCAATAAACGCTGACTCTCGTTGGTTAATGGTTGAAATATTTCATTATTTTGTCGTGCTCAGAATTGACTCAAAATATTAAAAGCTGGATAGACGAAGTTACCAAGGGGGTCTCTGAAGAGCTACTGTACTGTGCACACAATATGGAGATGCAGGCCAACTCTGAGCTGCCGAAGAAGCAACAACAAACATACTTTATTTGGGTAACATTCACGGCATGAAAACATCGTAAAAATTACATGAGAAGGTAAAATATTATAACAAAACAAGTAAATAAAAAATAAGTGGAGAAACCAAACTGTATTGTTATGCCTAAATGGTTTGTCTGTGAGAGTGTGTGTATACTATAATAAATAGGTTTCTAGGTCATACACAAATTATTAAAGTTTAAATAAATGTGTTTCTTTCCATTTTAAGGGATCCTATATACACTAGGGACTGAACTAATGTAGATAGATGCACTTTGTTCTTCACACACACAAACACACACACACACACATACACACACACACACACACACACACGTATATCGTATTGGGGGGATTGCAGAATAATGTTATTTAAAAAGTTTGACAGGATCTTTCTTAGTACAAGCTATTGCTGTACTTTGAATGTATCCCCATAGTAACACATCAGTGAGATGATCGATCCTTGCCTCTTGTTGCTAGGTAACCCTGGTAACATAGTAACATACTGTCATGTCAGCATCACAGTGGTGTGGCATCATCCCCATCAAATACAATTTAAAAAAAGCACAAGCACAAGCACAGAAGCATGGCCTCTTTTTCAAACAGGAAGAGCTGACAGTATCCAAAGGTCAGGGGTCACACTGTGGTGACCTGTCTCCGGGTCTTAACACTCTTGTCCCCGAAGGAGATGAAGGAGATAGTATTATTATAGACTGGCTCAGAGTACACGATGACATCTGGCATCTGCAACAACAAAACAGACTTTCTTTCAAAAAATAAATCAGATTGCTCCAGTAAAGAAAATAGGTTAATATAGATTAGGGGGAGGGTTGTCAACATCGATACTTCGGAGGAGGTCTTTATAGTTCCCTTGTGGGTCTAAACACTTCTTACAGGGAGAACTATTGCTCCGTAGTTCCAGGCTTTGAGTTAACACAACACTGCTGCTAGCTAACAGGTAGGGTGCCTTGCTTTGGCTTTAGCGCAGGATACCAGTTCGTGTGTGTAGGCGTTCGCTGAAGCAACAAAAGAGTTTTCAGGACATGAAAGGATTCATCTGCACTCACAAAAAAAATGGCGCCACTGGCCTTCATGCATAACTTTTCAGGAACAAACCAAGATAACTAAAAACAATAAATCATTGTAAATTGTGAACAATGTACAGGTTTCATTGTCAAGAAAGTAGTGATGTCATTTATGTGGAATCCAATCAAAAGAATTGAATAAGAAAGTTCTGTGATGTAACTCCCTAGTCAAATACTTGCCCTCAAGAACACTGCGATCATCGAATGCTGGTTTATTGGAGGTTCCCAGCAAAAGCCGTAAGAAAATCGGGGACGCAGCATTTGTCAATTACGCCCCAGTGCTATGGAACATACTGCCTATAGACATCAGGGAAGCCAGCTCGCTTAACATCTTTAAAAGAAAACTAAAAACGTACCTCTTCACATTAGCCTTTAACTAGCTACCACTTCGCACTATATATATATATAAATACTTTTAATTTAATTTAAATCTCTACTGGTGATATTAAGGGGTTGGATCAAATATATCTCTATAATTATAATTATAATTTTTTTTTTTTTGCACTATATCTTTGTTATGTTTCTTTGATGTTTATTTTTATGTGCATGTCATTTCTTTGTGCATATTATGTATTTGCTGTAAAGCACTTTGAGCTGCATTCTTTTGCATGAAAGGTGCTATATAAATAAAGTTTTATTATTATTATTATTATTATGTAACTGTGAAGAAACATTAGAAACAAAGATCCTGGTTCCCTCTATTCTATACATCTTGTGTTTTTCAGGCGGGTGGCTTTTCTGTCTTTGACAGCAAAAGCTCCAGACTACACCGCTAAAATCATTTATTTTGAAAACTGCCCCTCCTCAGAGGCTCCAGACTACAACTTTAAAATCATTTATTTTGAAAACTGCCACTCCTCAGGGGCTTCTCAGCTTACGGACAAGACGGCTGCACTGGAATGATTCATCTGAATGCGATGCATCACGCCTGGTCCAAGTCTCCCTGCTCTCCGCCATCACTCTGAGCGTGGACAAGCTAATCCTGTGTTATTACCACTACAGCCTAAGAGAGGGCGGCTCTCTTTTGACCAGAGAGTTTAGCTCTGTGCTTTTTGAAACCCTTTTCATCAATAGTCATCCAGGGACCACTAAAAAACACACTTGCGGAAATCAATAGCACAATCGATAGCCAGTGGTCTCCCAGTTTTTTTTTTTAGGGCCTTCATCTAAAAAGGCCAATTTCTCATTATCTGGTAACAGGGTCCCGTATGCAGCCGGCCGCCATCAGAGGTCTGCCCCGGCCTCTAATAACTCAAAGCTCCCTCAGGATCATTAGCTCTGATTAACTCCTCTCTGTCCAACCAAAAAGCTTCTTATTAGCACATAACAAAACAATAAATGCACATCATTTTTGTGATCCTTCTGCTTCCCAGGGATCACAAAAACAGATAAATCTATCGCTTCGCTGCAGTGCAAGTCGCTTTGGATAAAAGCATTGCAGGAGTGAATAACTGTGCATGTAATCTGCTGCTATCGGTTAAGTAGCTTCACCTTCTGTATGTGACACCAGGCTGCACAGGCAATCCAGTGTTAATGAATAAAGCAGGAAGAAATTGAATGGTAATGACTGACGCCTCACTCAAAAACACTCGAACCCAGGAGCACAGCGATGAGCGTTAGCTAAGAGGGGCTAATGGAGAGTGGAACAAGAGATGATCTCCTGTCCCTATCCATAGCTTGTATGTCTACCCACATAGCCGATGATCTCCTGTCCCTATCCATAGCTTGAATGTCTAGCCCACATAGATGATCTCCTGGCCCTATCCATAGCTTGGATGTCTGTCTACCCACATAGCAGATGATTCAGGAGATGTCTTTCCTTTAATGATGGTCGTAGCATAACAAATCTTTTGGGGAATGAGGCTTGGGGTGGGGGTACCTTTGGATAGGCCTTTAAGTGTGTGGAGAGGCCGAACTGGTCAGATGTGGTGGCTACCTCTGCAGTACTGGCAGTGGTCCTCCGACTGTGTATGCTGACACTGCGGTCAGTGTCACTAAAACCTGCCAGGGCAAACAACACAAACAAACAAACAAACAAACAAACAAATCAGCTGTTGCTCCAAAACAATACGATGCAAGGCAGTCTTCCTGAAAAAAAACATTACAACCTTTAAAATTCTTAAGCTTGATTATTTCATTTTGAAATAATTAAAATGATAAAAAAAAAAAAAAACAGCAGGTAAGGGCAGATAGAAACGGCTACGGACCACATGTGGTAAAACAGAGTCTTTCTCTGGCTACGTGAAGATCTGGTCTCGCCTGGTGCCCTCATATGTATGGGGGGAGGGTGCAGAGAAACTGAGTGTTATTCACACACAACTCTACAAAATGGCGGCTGTCCTGTCACATCCTCCAGGTGAGTGCTACCATAGCCCCCCCATAGATTCCCGCTAGCCGTGCACATAACGTGCTTTGGGTACTGAGAAAAGCCTCCTTTATTCAGCGTTAGATAGATACAGCAGAGTCCTCCACCCCTGAATCTCTTGACTGTGGCAATGCCATATTGGAATGAACACTCTTAGGAATGGGGTGGGGGAGGGGAGGCTACTGTGACTGGAAAATATGCATATATTTTCATTCCTGAGTCTATCATACACAGAGCAGTTAAGGAGTTGAAGTAAGACATTTAAGTTAGAGATTGTGTGGAAAAAAAGAGGACGTTTCAGAGGCTGTGTCGCCATGGTTGCGCCAGGAAAGCTTCCGTATTGGCAAACACAGCAATACTCCACAAAGTACTTCCTGGCAAACCAAAAGTATTGACAAAATGGCACCACAAGCTCGCGCAAAGCAGATTGTTCATTAATTATGTGAAGCAGAACAGCAGTCTAGAGTTCACAGACGGGTGCATTTTTCGATTTTCTTTTAAAATACTTTTTTTTTCTCTGTTCTTTTTCATCCCTGCAGATCCTATATGGGTTTGATAATGGCGCTGAGGTTCTTTTGAAAACAGATCTAGACTCTGTTTCCAAAAACCTTTGCTGTGCCACGACCATCACTGCAAGCTAGAAAGACCGTCATATTTAAAACATACTCTTCTCTTTTTAATGACAATCTTTTAGTTATGGTGCCTGTAGCACTAGCCGTGCTTTTGGGGAAGCACAGTGCTTCATGTTAGAGGCCTTCCCTACGTTTGACCTGCGTTTGTCTCTGTCTTCTGACCATGCAGCTCCACTCACTTGAGCAGTCTTCTGAGGAGTATCCTGCGTTCACTTTCCCCTTCGTCTCCGCGGCAACCGAGTTCTGCTTGCTCTGATGTTGGTCTGTCCTATACGTGAGCCCACCGATAGAACAAGAAAAAATACACAAAGGATGAGGAAAAAAGAAAGACAGGAAGAAAGAAGAGAGAGGAGTGGTTTCAAGTTTGTTTTGTTTATTTGGGTGGGGGGTTGTGCAATGTGAATCAGGTCACCAAAAGAGAAAAGTGGAACCTTTCTGTGAATCCTACACTGCGCACACAGATCTTTTTTTCACCAAGCTGTGGAAAATGTGTAGCCTCTGCACTTAAAACTGACATCGAGCCCCTGGAATCAGTGCTGCAGTCTTTTAACCAAGTAAAATGATATTCATGACTTTCTGCAAACGTAATAAACATTTAATTTGTTTTTGTCCACTCGGCACCTGGGGTCCTTCACCTTGTATCTTAATTATGGTGAACAACACCGGCTAATGTGCCGGGTCTTGGTTGATGGAGAGCCCCGGCTCCACCGAGAGACACCATGTGTTCCCCTCTGCAGCTACATGTCTGCTGATCAATAGGACGAGCGCGGTTTCATTTCCTTGCTAACATGTTTTTTTTTTTCTTCTTCTTTTTCTTTCCACAGATTGTTTCACAGATGGTTAGACACAATCTCTGACGACTAAGTAATGGTGTCGTTGTGCAAAACTGATCAGGGCTTTAGCTGATTAAGACTGGTAGAAAACGCTTAGAGGGAGGATATCATAAGCTGTTACTGACACACTATCGCTAAAGAACCCATATATGCATGGCTTAGTGGTTAATGCTGAAGAGCAAGCACAACAAAGAGTGTGTGTGTTTGTGTGTGTGTGTGTGTGTGTGTGTGTGTGTGTGTTGCTGTAATTTACATATATAATATTATGTATGTGGTAACAAAGAAAGCAGCCATTTCACTCAAGTGGATGTTTAGCGTGGTAAGATCAAGTATAGAGAGAAACAAATGGCTCCAGAGCTCTGGCTGTATAGTATCTTATGTGGTATATCATGTACTCCTTGGGGAGATGTTGATGCTTATTTATGGACTGTGACTGAGGAAAAGTAAACAGTCCTCATACATTTCACCACGGTCATTGAGCGGCCATTGTTTATGAAGCAATGAACCAAAAATAGCAACAGTTTCCAAAAATGTGAGGCAGAACTATCTAACAGATTTGAAATGTGTACGCCCTGTATTCTGTGAGTAGTTGAGAGGAAGCAGGGCTGTGTTACAGTAACATGGTTCAGCCCTTCCTGTGTGTGTGTATGACCCGGGGTCTTACCTCACTGTCTCCTGATGAGGGGGCTCTGAAAGACAGTGAAAAATGGCTTTAATAAAAGGTGAAAACACACACACACACATAGACACACAAACACACGCACACATAGACTTACAAACACACACACACATACACTTACAAACACACACACACATAGACTTACAAACACACACACACATAGACGCATAAACACACACACACATAGACACACAAACACACACACACATAGACATACAAACACACACACACACATAGACACACAAACACACACACACACAGACTTACAAACACACACATAGACACACAAAACACACAAACACACACACACATAGACTTACAAACACACACACACATAGACACACAAACACACACACACATAGACTTACAAACACACACACACAAACACACATGCACTGAAGAGAGACACTTGAATTTTTAATGGAGGGAATAGACTAATGGATCAATGGCAAATGTGGTGGACTAACTCCCTCACTCCCTCAGCGTGTTTGCACGTGCGCGTGTGTGTGTATGTGTGTGCGTATGTGTGTAAGTGTGTGTGTGTGTGTGTGTGTAAGTGTGTGTTCCTCTCACTCCGGAGTGCCAGCAGTATGTTCCACACAGAGCCCAGAGGGGTCCCATGGCGTGGTGCCAGAGCGGGCGCTCATACGAGAGGCTGAAGCTACAGCCTGAGGTCACGTCAACATGCTACAGCTAACCGCCAAGCAGGGGGCTAATGACTCTTACAAAGATAGAGAGAGAGGGGGAGAGGGAGAGGAGGGGAGAAGGAGAGAGGGGGAGACAGAGGGAGGGAGGGAGAGCGAGAGAAAAAGAGAGGAGGATGGTAGGAGAGAAAAGAGAGATTGAGAAAGAGAAATGGAGAGATTAAGAAAGAGAGAGAAAGAGAGGAAGCCTGGAAGAGGGATGGAGAGTGAAAGAGAAAGACAGAGATAGAAGGAAAGTGAAAGAAAAATAAGTAGTGGGGGAAAGAGGGAGAGGAGGAAATGGAGCAAGAGAGAGAAACGGAGAGAGAGAGAAAAAAGAGAGAGGAATAGAGAAGAGAGAGAAAGAGAGAGAGAGGAAGAGAGAAGAGAGTGTAAGAGAGAAGAGAGAGAGGAAGAGAGAAGAGAGAGAGGAAGAGAGAGAGAGAGAAAGAGAGAAGAGAGAGAGAGAAGAGAGAAAGAGAGTGGAAGAGAGAAGAGAGAGAGGAAGAGAGATAGAGAAAGAGAGAAGAGAGAGAGAGAAGAGAGGAAGAGAGTGGAAGAGAGAAGAGAGAGAGGAAGAGAGAAGAGAGGAACAAAGAGAGAGAGATAAGAGAGACAAGAGAGAGGAAGAGAGAGAGAGAGAAAGAGAGAAGAGAGAGAGAGGAAGAGAGAAGAGAGGAACAAAGAGAGATAAGAGAGAAGAGAGAGGAAGAGAGAAGAGAGAGGAGTGGCAGAGACGGAAGGGAGAGCATCTTTAAAACAATGGATCCAGATGAAGGAGCCTCGGGGCCTTGTTTAAAACGTCCTCCTCAGCTCGCCACATCGCTCAGCCTCCCCGTCCAAAAGTCATTAGTATGACCCCACATAATCACCATCCACCCTGAGTCACGACTCTGCATATGTCAGTCAGCGGATTAACATTCAATAAAACACTACCTGCCTACATGGCTCTCTACCGCCTCATTAAATGTGCCAGCTTCTGATTATATAACCAACC
>NC_045160.1:23918302-23928302 GCF_900700415.2 Clupea harengus
CCATCAAACACTACCTACAGACCCCCCACACACACACCCCCACACACCCCTTTTAGGGCCCCTCTTTAAGTTCTTTCGCACTCACTCTTTTATTTTATCTCCTCTTTTTGTTTCATTCCTCTTTTCTGTTGGGGTAGACACTTTTTTTTTACCACACACACTATCTAGGGATCACTGCCCTGGTTTGTGAAGTGCCTGTTTGTGATTGACAACGGCAAGAGAGATGCCTTGGAATCATCTAAAGCAGTGGTTCTCAAAGTGGGGGGCGCGCCCCCCTGGGGGGGCGCGAACACTCTCCAGGGGGGGCGCGATGTCACAGACGGAGAAAGAAAAAAAAACCGCCGACCTGTCACTGGTTAGTGAAAGCTCCCTCAGTAGCGAAATGCAAGGGGCTGGACTGACCCAAACAAATCAAATACTGTTTTGCTCCTGATCCACCAATCAAAACGGAGTATTATCATTTCAACGCGAGTAGCACCTCCGCTTCCGAGTATAAAAACAAAACGCAGGCATGGAGGTAAGCGCTCACCCTGAGACGACACTTTGCAGAGTTTGTGCAATTTCTCTTGTTTCCTCTATCATTCAGATATTCATTGCTTTATAAACAGTATTTTTAAAGACTCACTCCTTCCTTAGTAATACCTTACTGCACTTGCAGTAGGTCTATTCGTAGCCTATTCTAAGGAGTAATTTGCTCCACAATCTTTTAGAAAAGCTCGTAGCCCCGAGAGCTAGCCTAGCTAGCTACCTTTTCCAACTACAGCTAGCCCTTTTCTCCTTAACACCTAGCCTACCTTTACATTTTTTGATCATCCACCGCAACAAATAAAACACCAGCACTTGAATACTATTTTGTGCTGTCCCTGTCTACATTGTGTACAGTTCGTTTGGTTAGGAATCATTGCCTAGCACAGCCTTATCCATTGTTCGTGTGCAAGTCGTTCACAACCACACATACAAGAACACGACGTTGAAATTAGAACTTTATTAACTTCATACGCTGTATCAGCAAACAAACACAACATGGACAAGTTTCTGATTCGTAAAAGTCAGAAAGAGAAGCCTGTGGACTTCTTTAAACATAAACGTGATGGCCTCCAGCAACAACGAACCACCATGTCCAAGCATAGCACTATCTCCAAGCAGTGTCTGGAGCATCTTATGTAGTTGCTCATAGAATTGCTAAGCTTGGCAAACCCCATACAATTGTCGAAACACTGATTTTGCCGGCCACGCAACACGTTTAGAATAATGATAGGTATTGTGCTGAGTTTAGCTCCTATGTCAAATTACACTGTATCACGCCGAATATCAGAAATCAGTTTGGGTCCTATTTCAAAGAGGACTACCGTTCATTCGCCTGAGTTCGGGATCCATTTCTCTGCTCAGCAGATGAGCTGTCACTAGACATGAAAGAGCAGCTGAAGAGTGACAGTAGACTTAAGCATCTCCCCTCTTTCGTCATTCTTTTTTTTGTAAAGATCACAAGAGGCCCATAATAATAACAACAGTATCCTAATGATAGCAATAATACCACTTATTATTATTATGATAATAATAATAATACAATAATAATAATTGGTCGATAATCATTAATTATAATAATACCTACTATTACTGATAATAATAATAACAATAATAAAAATAAATAGTTATAATAATTGTCTGTATGGGCCTAACAATAACAATAGCCTAACCTTGACATGTCAGGCCTATCAATAACAATACACTATCTATCTATCTATATATGGTGGTGTAGTTGAGGGCGGTGGCGGCGGGCCGCGGGTGGATGGGGGGGCCCCAACTACCCCTAACCAGCTTTGGGGGGGCCCAGCTTGCAAAAGTTTGAGAACCCCTGATCTAAAGGACTTTACGACTCAACCTGGGGGAGAGTGCTGTCTGTCATCCCTGTACATAAGACACCCTTCCACTTACTGCTACTTTTTATCTGTCGTGGAAACTTTTTTTCACCTCTCAGCATCAGCGTGTAGGCTCAATTCTGGCCATTTGCAAAGTAAGAAGTTATGATTGACAGCGAGAGGGAGCAAGAGAAACGGCCGGGGAGCGTCTGAAGGATGTTACAGCTCAAGGTTGGGCCTGCTGCCGCTGCCTTCTGCCCGTCTCTCACCCCGGTGCGAGAGAGCGGCTCCCCGGCCCTCTGGGTATTTATAACGGTGCCCAAATCGATACCCATCCAGGCAGTCCCAGGCCCTGGCATCAACAATGTCATATGCCCCATCAAGAGGCAGCCCTTGCACAGTCAGGAGGGCTAATGAATGCCCTTAGCGGAGGAACACCCTGGGTCGATAGGCACACCTAAATCAGCTGCAGTGCAGGGAAAAAATAAGCCAGCCCAACACACACACACACACACACACATACACACACACACACACACACACACACACACACACACACACACACACACACACACACACACACACACACACACACACACACACACAAAGCGGCCTCTGTGTTCATGCAACCGATGAAATGCTACTGACAGGGAAGCAGATGCCCTGTTTCAGGAGGTACCACACAACACCACACAACACCACACAACACCACACACACACACACACACACACACACACACAACACCACACACACACACACACACACACACACACACAACACACACACATCACCACACAACACCACACAACACCACACACACACACACACACACACACACACACACCACACACACACACACACACACACACACACACAACACCACACAACACCACACAACACCACACATCACCACACATCACATCACCACACAACACCACACATCACCACACAACACCACACATCACCACACAACACCACACAACACAACACATCACCACACAACACCACACATCACCACACAACACCACACAACACCACACATCACCACACATCACCACACAACACCACACAACACCACACATCACCACACAACACCACACATCACCACACAACACCACACAACACCACACAACACCACACAACACCACACAGTGCTAAATCACATCACCACACATCACAACACAACACCACACAACACCACACATCACCACACATCACCACACATCACCACACATCACCACACATCACCACACAGTGCTAAATCACATCACCACACAACACCACACATCACCACACAACACCACACAACACCACACAACACCACACAACACCACACAACACCACACATCACCACACAACACCACACATCACCACACAACACCACACATCACATCACAACACCACACATCACCACACAACACCACACAACACCACACATCACCACACATCACCACACATCACCACACAACACCACACAACACCACACATCACCACGCAACACCACACATCACCACACAACACCACACATCACCACACAACACCACACATCACCACACATCACCACACAACACCACACATCACAACACATCACCACACATCACCACACAACACCACACATCACCACACAACACCACACATCACCACACATCACCACACAGTGCTAAATCACAACACCACACATCACCACACATCACCACACAGTGCTAAATCACAACACCACACATCACCACACATCACCACACAGTGCTAAATCACAACACCACACATCACCACACATCACCACACAGTGCTAAATCACAACACCACACATCACCACACATCACCACACAGTGCTAAATCACATCACCACACAGTGCTAAAGCACAACACCACACATCACCATACATCACCACACAGTGCTAAAGCACAACACCACACAACACCACACAACACCACACATCACCACACATCACCACACAGTGCTAAAGCACAACACCACACAACACCACACAACACCACACATCACATCACCACACATCACATCACCACACATCACCACACATCACCACACAGTGCTAAATCACATCACCACACATCACATCACCACACAACACCACACATCACCACACATCACCACACAGTGCTAAATCACATCACCACACATCACATCACCACACAACACCACACATCACCACACATCACCACACAGTGCTAAAGCACATCACCACACAACACCACACAACACCACACAGTGCTAAATCACATCACCACACATCACATCACCACACATCACAACACATCACATCACCACACATCACAACACATCACCACACATCACCACACAACACATCACCACACATCACATCACCACACATCACATCACCACACATCACCACACAGCGCTACATCACAACACCACACATCACAACACCACACAGCGCTACATCACATCTTCTGTTGTATTTCCACCCCCACGGACTGAGATTGGCTTTAGAGTTATTCCTAGTTTTGCCTTAGATATTACAAAAATAAAAAATAATAGTTTTTAAATCTTAGTTTGTATGTGTAACATTACATACATTAGGACCTAACCAGCTAACCAACCAGCCAATCAAGCAATCAGTCAACCAGCCAAACAACCAATCAGTCAACCAGCCAAATAACCGATGAATCAACAACTCATGCAACTGATAGGATATAATTTATACCATATATTGAAGATTCAGTCTTAGGTTTGATCAGTCAGGACAGGTTTATTCTTGAAGAATGGCGGCCGACCACTGTGAGACAGAGACTTGAAGATCCATCCTCCCTCACAGGACTTCACCTCAGCATATCTGATTATCCCTTCAGGGATTATAACTAGGTATAAGATCATTGAATTATTGACTATGGCATATTCTTATTAACTATACCGGTCCCTTCACAACCAACCGATCAGCCAACTAGCCAACCAACCTATCGATCTTTCCACATATCAACCAATCAACAGACTCCTCGATGTGATGTAGCACTTTGTGGTGTTGTGGGGTACCTCCTGAAACAGGGCATCTGCTAGTAAGTAGCCCTCCATCAGGGGGGGCAAGCGCTATCAAATGATGTGCATAATCAGTAGCAGACCTTGGATGTGCAGGGCAGCCGTCGTCAGCGGCCCATTCAGAAGTTCACAGGTGACCCGTCGGGGCTGCAGGGCGTTGATGCGGACGACCTTCTTCAGGACCAGCTCCCAGCAGGACACCTGAGGCGTGGAACAGTTAACTACCTCGGACGATGAGTTGTCTGTGCCACTCGCTATGCCACTCGCTGTGATGATCACCACGGTGCTCTCATCCAAGCGCCACAGCATGCTACTCCAGGAGGTGGTCGTGCTGCAGTTGAAGCGGGCCTGCTGGCCAGACAGTACCGCCAGGTTTTGGGGCTCCACCACTAACTCTGACTGACGCAGTGATGAAGATGATGATGATGATGATGTATTCTGACCTGGGTGACACACACAAAGGTCGGGGGAATAATGACAATGATGACGATGATGATGATGAGGAGGAGGATATGGATGAAGGAAATAATAACTGGACATTTACTGTGTGTAGAACCTCTCACTCACACGCAGACCATAAAAGACATGAAGAGGTGAAATGATAAAATGGTAGTGCACTTTAGTGCTTAGGTAATAAAGCATGGTCTGGACACACAGTAAAAAAGAAAAGGCCCTTCTGAGTATTGAAATGATAATAGTATCTATGCTACGCTAAGCTAGCGAAAGACCCACACCAGTGGGGTGTTTAAAAAACATTACTAAAAATAAGAGGCCTTTGGGGGGCACGGTGGCACAAGCCGATAACGGGCTACATTGCCTGGTTCAAGTCTGGCCTGGTGTCATTTCCCAATCCTCTCCCCACCTCTTCTCCGCCTCGCTTCCTGTCATAACTTCAACTGTCCTATCCAAATAAAGGCATAAAAAGCCCAAAAAATAAATCTTAAACATAAAAAAAAAAAAATAAGAGGCCTTGTCTCAGACCGGTTACACAAACATCCGTGACAGGCCGTCTCCCGCTGTCCCGGTGCTGAGGAGGAGTCCTGAAATCACCTCAGAGGGGTGGTGGCAGCGCCAGCAGGGTGGAGCCATCTGGTGTGTGAGACCTCTGCCGAGAGGTAGACGCCCCCGCAGACGGAAGTTACAGAAGACTACGTGCTTCTTTTGAACAGAGGAGTAGTCTACCCATGTCCCTTCTGTAACCGTGTACCACACCTCGCCATGCAAAGCAATGCTTTAGGTCACAGAACAGTCTCAGAGTGCTAACCCACTCTCTGAAACGGCTGAATGGGGACCGGGCCTAAGTATAATATTTCTATTTCAAACACAGGATCATGATTACGATCCGTTGAACTGAAAAATCTGGTGTCATTCAGTAGCACTGTCGTGTGTGTACTGGACTGTGTAGTTCTTGTGTGTACTTCCATGCTTTTCTGAAGCGCTTCCTGACAGAACATCCTGTGAAGTGACCATGACAACGCAGAAAGACAGTGACCTCAAACTGACCATATCCCCCTCATGACTCAAACAAACACACAGTGTCTCAAATTGAATTATAATTACATTATAAGGCTGTTATGTTGAGTCCAGCGGCCAACTGTGACTTTTAATAGTAGGAGATGTGCTTCAGAAATAGGCCTATGCCATCATCGAGACAGAAAAACACCTCAGTTGACCTCATTACCCTGAAGCACTGAATCTGATCACAGTTAATATATCTTGCCTTTTATTACTGAATCGAGATCTCTGCCTTTCTAATTCGAGTAGCTCTTCCTTGACTGCCTGACTGCAGCTCATGATTTGTTTTTCTTACCGTGGGTTAATTTACCCTAGGGCGAGCTGTCACACGCTTGTCAGAGCGTGGGGAAACACCTGCGAGATGACAGGTTAAACAGGGTCGGGTAGGAGAACGAGGGAACGTGAAGATAATGAATCACGTTCTGGGAGCGAGTCAAGTCTCTACCAGCCACGGAATGATTTTTTTTTCTATATACTGTATATAATTTAATTGAAACGTAAATATAACTCCTCTCCTATTCAGTGCATTCATACGAAGGCCCCTAAGGGTCATGGTGGTGATGTCTACCTCTGAACTGCACTCGCGTTCCCTCGCAATACTTTTGCATTACCTCGCAATAATTTTGTATTGCCTCGCCTTACTTTAGGGTTCTGACGCAATGTATTTTGCTTTACCTTGCAATAATTTTGCACGAGAACACAAAAGCACTGCGAGTAAATGCAAATGTGATTTTGTGTGGAGCCACCCCGACCCGTAGGGGGGCTCCGCACAAAAGTATAGCCAGGTAACGCAAAAGTTAAAAGAAATTGCGTGGTAATATTGCGAGTTAAAGCTGAGCGTAAAGTACAAGGGGACGTTGAAATCGCTCATTTAAAAAAGAAAAATCACAATCACACGCAAAAGTGTTACGAGGTAATGCAGAACAAATATTGTCTTAAGGGGCTCAGTATATTAACCTCATTTTATTTATTTAATGAATTAATGAATTAATTTAATCTTCAGTTGTGCCCTGTAGTTGCATGAATATGTTTCACACTCATTAAAATACTGTAAAACCAGGAACAAAATATTCAACAGAGGATATGAACAAATGTAGTTGTCAGTAACCTACAAAATGGATATGTAGTGGGCTTAAATGATATTCAGTGACTAATGATTAATTATTAATCACAATCACAGTATGTATTCATTCACTGTCAAACAGTCTGTGATTCTCTGTGATAGTCTACATGTGTCCTGCTCTGTCTGAGTTGGAAATCCGTTCGGTTATATCCTTGTTTTGTTTTATTGTTGAGCAGATTATTGTGCTAATGGACGTTAGCCACGGGGTGTAAAGACTGTGCTGGGGTGAGAATGAGATATCTGTGTGTGGTTCTCTCACCTTGAGTAGCAAATGCCAACAGTACTAGCAGGAGGGCAGCACACAACATATTGCCAAGGTAACAGTCATGCCATTGTTGTTGAAACCTGCAAGGACACAGAGAGAGAGAGAGAGAGAGAGAGAGGGAGAGAGAGAGAGAGAGAGAGAGAGAGAAAGAGAAAGAGAGAGAGAGAGAGAGGGAGAGGAAGAGGGAGAGCGAGAATGCATAGAATTCATTGATTTCTGTGACATTTAAAATGCTATTCTTGGCTGCCTTGAGACTGTGGTCATCACGGCAGTGCACAGTGGATGGATACACTGCAGTTTTATAAGATATGGTTAATCAATTCACCATTTAAATGTATCTCCTCTGGACCGATCATTAGTTATAACGAGAAATGACCCATGTATAGTTCATTTCTGTAACAGTGCTCAACCTCATTTATAAGGGCTGGGCAGTTTTACTCATCCTCTGATGCCCTGGTTAGATCATCTACTGCTGTGAGTAGACATCATGCCATTGCTATGGCACTGTGCTGTATTATTACACATGTTCAATAAGCCTTTGATGAGCTCAACCGAACTACAGCTTTCATATATTTTATAAAATGGCAAAATTATTTCTGTGGCTTTAGTTTAGCAAATTGAAGATATGAAATTCACCAAGATATTTAGATTCGATGTCACTATTATCTTTAGATTTTAAACAATTCACTTCCTCATCCACAGATGCTTGATTCTTAGAACCACAATGATGATACCATTCTGAGGATGGTTATAAAGGTCAGGGTTCATCAAAATGAATGTGCATGCTAAGCATCTTGTTTCTGATTAAGGCATATTACTGCATTTCTTTCTTTCTTCTTGTGAACTGAAACAATGCCAATGTGTGCAATTCATTTGAAAGCCCTGAAATCTAAAGGCCTGAAAAAAAGAGTAAATCAACCAAAAACAGAAAAGTGTGCCTTTGAAGCATATGTCTAATGTCTAATGGAAGCATTTACACATCAGTACAGCTAGGTGGTTTCAGGAGACATCCCCGATTCTGACATTTTCACTCATAAAAGCACACTTTTCCTGATGAGAAATTCAAATAGCAATACAAATATATCATATGATAAATAAACAAATCATACCTTTTCAGCTCCCCAAACAAGATTAGCCTCTAAAATCATAACAGGGACATCTGTGATGGCAGTGTGCTCTCTCTCTCACACACACACACACACACGTCTGTGTAACAAGCCCGTTTTTCAGTCACAAAAAAAAGAAACAGTCTGTTAAACATTACCATGGCCAAAGTCGGACTTTGTTCTCAGCCTTGAGAGCATGGTGCTCTGACATGCGTCACCACTTCTCACAGTCCCTAGGAAAACAATGTCCCCCGAAATTCCTCCGTCCCAGGAGAGTGAAATGTCAACTTCCCACTTGTATATATTCATTCTTCATGTGACATGAATAGACTAATGGTTATTCTTAGTTTCAGTGTATGTGTGTGTGTGTGTGTGTGTGCGTGTGTGAAATCAAAAGAGAGAGAGTAACACAATGTGTCTATTCTGTGTATTACTGGCAATGCCTTTCCTCAGTTGCAGTGAGATCACTACTCTTCACACCTGCTCGTCCCGCTGTGGTAAACCCTCTGAAATCCACGCTTCCGTCAGTGCCACTGTACACCTGTCCAACAACCTGTCGAGGTAATGCAGGCTTGCCATAGGTAACACACAGAATGTGGGGTGGGGGACACTAAACATGAAATATTCAAGAAATTCCTGTACATGAAGGTATAGACCTACTTTTGGCCTCTTATTAAGCACACACACGCACACACACACACACACATATACATACACATACACACACACACACACACACACATACATACACACACACAGACACACATATACATACACACACACACACACAGACACACATATACATACACACAGACACACATATACATACACACAGACACACATACACACACACACATATACTCACACAGACACACACACACATACACACACACGTACAGAGAAAGAGAGTAAGAGAGTGTCCTCCACCCCCTCTCTCTCCTGGGAGTGAACTGCCTTTCTAACCCACTTCCTGTTTGCAGGCCTCCTGGCCCCCACCCACATATAGTGGAGTGAATACTCACAATGCATTAAAAATAGAACACAGCCACGCCGCCTGTCCTTGCTTCCACCACTCTGTGTTTTATTGGCATTAAGAAGACCGTTTGTTTCTCATC